>NW_028327175.1:125014740-125214365 GCF_987537825.1 Furipterus horrens
AGACTCTATCGTTCTTGAAACCAGTGTTTGCTCTTTAGTATATTGTATAAACTAGAAAGTTCACTGAAGCATACAATGAAGCAGAACATCAACGGAACAGCAAAGTCCTAATTCCATCTGTTGAAATCGATGGATAATATGTATATGTTGGCTAGAATGTTCAATGTACATTGCTTCTATCTGGTTGAAAACTGTTGTTGGACTCTTTCGGAACATAGTTTTTCTGAGCTAACAAATAAGGGCAACAGGAACTTACTGAAAGACATTCATGAGAAACAAGATAGCACCTAGTACCTTCAGTTCAAAGAGCCACGTCGGTACTTCCAGTAGTATATGCGCTACTCTCCTCGGAAAACAAGATATGTCCAGACATTGCTATCTCTGCTTCTGCCTTCAATGGCAAGGCCACCGGTGACTATCTCACACAATGAACTCCATCACCACACGGACAGAGAAGAGGAAGCTCTAACTACTGTTAAAACTGCTAGAAATGCTCATGTTTTCTCCTGTTTCAAAGAATGATTCATTACCAAATAGAAATTATAGGCCAGTCCTCTTTGAAAACACCGTATTTTCTGAGTTTCCCAGGGAATTACCAGGAAACGAAGTAGGAAACCCCTGTAAACGGTGAAGTCACATATATTTCTTTTAGTGTGTCAGGTAAAGCACTCTACACAGGAGACTCTATCGTTCTTGAAACCAGTGTTTGCTCTTTAGTATATTTTATAAACTAGAAAGTTCACTGAAGCATACAATGAAGCAGAACAACAACGGAACAGCAAAGTCCTAATTCCATCTGTTGAAATCGATGGATAATATGTATATGTTGGCTAGAATGTTCAATGTACATTGCTTCTATCTTGTTGAAAACTGTTGTTGGACTCTTTCGGAACATAGTTTTTCTGCGTTAACAAGTAAGGGCAACAGGAACTTATTGAAAGACATTCATGAGAAACAAGAAAGGACCTGGTACTTTCAGTTCAAAGATCTACATCTGTACTTCCAGTAGTATATGCGCTACTCTCCTCGGAAAACAAGATATGTCCAGACATTGCTATCTCTGCTTCTGCCTTCAATGGCAATGCCACCGGTGACTATCTCACACAATGAACTCCATCACCACACGGACAGAGAAGAGGAAGCTCTAACTTCTGTTATAACTGCGAGAAATGCTCATGTTTTCTCCTGTTTCAAAGAATGATTCATTACCAAATAGAAATTATAGGCCAGTCCTCTTTGAAAACACCGTATTTTCTGAGTTTCCCAGGGAATTACCAGGAATCGAAGTAGGAAACCACTGTAAACGGTGAAGTCACATATATTTCTTTTAGTGTGTCAGGTAAAGCACTCTACACAGGAGACTCTATCGTTCTTGAAACCAGTGTTTGCTCTTTAGTATATTTTATAAACTAGAAAGTTCACTGAAGCGTACAATGAAGCAGAACAACAACGGAACAGCAAAGTCCTAATTCCATCTATTGAAATCGATGGATAATATGTATATGTTGGCTAGAATGTTCAATGTACATTGCTTCTATCTGGTTGAAAACTGTTGTTGGACTCTTTCGGAACATAGTTTTTCTGCGTTAACAAGTAAGGGCAACAGGAACTTACTGAAAGACATTCATGAGAAACAAGATAGCACCTAGTACCTTCAGTTCAAAGAGCCACGTCTGTACTTCCAGTAGTATATGCGCTACTCTCCTCGGAAAACAAGATATGTCCAGACATTGCTATCTCTGCTTCTGCCTTCAATGGCAATGCCACCGGTAACTATCTCACACAATGAACTCCATCACCACACGGACAGAGAAGAGGAAGCTCTAACTTCTGTTATAACTGCGAGAAATGCTCATGTTTTCTCCTGTTTCAAAGAATGATTCATTACCATATAGAAATTATAGGCCAGTCCTCTTTGAAAACACCATATTTTCTGAGTTTCCCAGGGAATTACCAGGAAACGAAGTAGGAAACCACTGTAAACGGTGAAGTCACATATATTTCTTTTAGTGTGTCAGGTAAAGCACTCTACACAGGAGACTCTATCGTTCTTGAAACCAGTGTTTGCTCTTTAGTATATTTTATAAACTAGAAAGTTCACTGAAGCATACAATGAAGCAGAACAACAACGGAACAGCAAAGTCCTAATTCCATCTGTTGAAATCGATGGATAATATGTATATGTTGGCTAGAATGTTCAATGTACATTGCTTCTATCTGGTTGAAAACTGTTGTTGGACTCTTTCGGAACATAGTTTTTCTGCGTTAACAAGTAAGGGCAACAGGAACTTACTGAAAGACATTCATGAGAAACAAGAAAGCACCTGGTACTTTCAGTTCAAAGATCTACATCTGTACTTCCAGTAGTATATGCGCTACTCTCCTCGGAAAACAAGATATGTCCAGACATTGCTATCTCTGCTTCTGCCTTCAATGGCAATGCCACAGGTGAATATCTCACACAATGAACTCCATCACCACACGGACAGAGAAGAGGAAGCTCTAACTACTGTTAAAACTGCTAGAAATGCTCATGTTTTCTCCTGTTTCAAAGAATGATTCATTACCAAATAGAAATTATAGGCCAGTCCTCTTTGAAAACACCGTATTTTCTGAGTTTCCCAGGGAATTACCAGGAAACGAAGTAGGAAACCACTGTAAACGGTGAAGTCACATATATTTCTTTTAGTGTGTCAGGTAAAGCACTCTACACAGGAGACTCTATCGTTCTTGAAACCAGTGTTTGCTCTTTAGTATATTTTATAAACTAGAAAGTTCACTGAAGCATACAATGAAGCAGAACAACAACGGAACAGCAAAGTCCTAATTCCATCTGTTGAAATCGATGGATAATATGTATATGTTGGCTAGAATGTTCAATGTACATTGCTTCTATCTGGTTGAAAACTGTTGTTGGACTCTTTCGGAACATAGTTTTTCTGCGTTAACAAGTAAGGGCAACAGGAACTTACTGAAAGACATTCATGAGAAACAAGATAGCACCTAGTACCTTCAGTTCAAAGAGCCACGTCGGTACTTCCAGTAGTATATGCGCTAGTCTCCTCGGAAAACAAGATATGTCCAGACATTGCTATCTCTGCTTCTGCCTTCAATGGCAAGGCCACCGGTGACTATCTCACACAATGAACTCCATCACCACACGGACAGAGAAGAGGAAGCTCTAACTACTGTTAAAACTGCTAGAAATGCTCATGTTTTCTCCTGTTTCAAAGAATGATTCATTACCAAATAGAAATTATAGGCCAGTCCTCTTTGAAAACACCGTATTTTCTGAGTTTCCCAGGGAATTACCAGGAAACGAAGTAGGAAACCCCTGTAAACGGTGAAGTCACATATATTTCTTTTAGTGTGTCAGGTAAAGCACTCTACACAGGAGACTCTATCGTTCTTGAAACCAGTGTTTGCTCTTTAGTATATTTTATAAACTAGAAAGTTCACTGAAGCATACAATGAAGCAGAACAACAACGGAACAGCAAAGTCCTAATTCCATCTGTTGAAATCGATGGATAATATGTATATGTTGGCTAGAATGTTCAATGTACATTGCTTCTATCTTGTTGAAAACTGTTGTTGGACTCTTTCGGAACATAGTTTTTCTGCGTTAACAAGTAAGGGCAACAGGAACTTATTGAAAGACATTCATGAGAAACAAGAAAGGACCTGGTACTTTCAGTTCAAAGATCTACATCTGTACTTCCAGTAGTATATGCGCTACTCTCCTCGGAAAACAAGATATGTCCAGACATTGCTATCTCTGCTTCTGCCTTCAATGGCAATGCCACCGGTGACTATCTCACACAATGAACTCCATCACCACACGGACAGAGAAGAGGAAGCTCTAACTTCTGTTATAACTGCAAGAAATGCTCATGTTTTCTCCTGTTTCAAAGAATGATTCATTACCAAATAGAAATTATAGGCCAGTCCTCTTTGAAAACACCGTATTTTCTGAGTTTCCCAGGGAATTACCAGGAATCGAAGTAGGAAACCACTGTAAACGGTGAAGTCACATATATTTCTTTTAGTGTGTCAGGTAAAGCACTCTACACAGGAGACTCTATCGTTCTTGAAACCAGTGTTTGCTCTTTAGTATATTTTATAAACTAGAAAGTTCACTGAAGCGTACAATGAAGCAGAACAACAACGGAACAGCAAAGTCCTAATTCCATCTATTGAAATCGATGGATAATATGTATATGTTGGCTAGAATGTTCAATGTACATTGCTTCTATCTGGTTGAAAACTGTTGTTGGACTCTTTCGGAACATAGTTTTTCTGCGTTAACAAGTAAGGGCAACAGGAACTTACTGAAAGACATTCATGAGAAACAAGATAGCACCTAGTACCTTCAGTTCAAAGAGCCACGTCGGTACTTCCAGTAGTATATGCGCTACTCTCTTCGGGAAACAAGATATGTCCAGACATTGCTATCTCTGCTTCTGCCTTCAATGGCAATGCCACAGGTGAATATCTCACACAATGAACTCCATCACCACACGGACAGAGAAGAGGAAGATCTAACTACTGTTAAAACTGCTAGAAATGCTCATGTTTTCTCCTGTTTCAAAGAATGATTCATTACCAAATAGAAATTATAGGCCAGTCCTCTTTGAAAACACCGTATTTTCTGAGTTTCCCAGGGAATTACCAGGAAACGAAGTAGGAAACCACTGTAAACGGTGAAGTCACATATATTTCTTTTAGTGTGTCAGGTAAAGCACTCTACACAGGAGACTCTATCGTTCTTGAAACCAGTGTTTGCTCTTTAGTATATTGTATAAACTAGAAAGTTCACTGAAGCATACAATGAAGCAGAACATCAACGGAACAGCAAAGTCCTAATTCCATCTGTTGAAATCGATGGATAATATGTATATGTTGGCTAGAATGTTCAATGTACATTGCTTCTATCTGGTTGAAAACTGTTGTTGGACTCTTTCGGAACATAGTTTTTCTGAGCTAACAAATAAGGGCAACAGGAACTTACTGAAAGACATTCATGAGAAACAAGATAGCACCTAGTACCTTCAGTTCAAAGAGCCACGTCTGTACTTCCAGTAGTATATGCGCTACTCTCCTCGGAAAACAAGATATGTCCAGACATTGCTATCTCTGCTTCTGCCTTCAATGGCAATGCCACCGGTAACTATCTCACACAATGAACTCCATCACCACACGGACAGAGAAGAGGAAGCTCTAACTTCTGTTATAACTGCGAGAAATGCTCATGTTTTCTCCTGTTTCAAAGAATGATTCATTACCATATAGAAATTATAGGCCAGTCCTCTTTGAAAACACCATATTTTCTGAGTTTCCCAGGGAATTACCAGGAAACGAAGTAGGAAACCACTGTAAACGGTGAAGTCACATATATTTCTTTTAGTGTGTCAGGTAAAGCACTCTACACAGGAGACTCTATCGTTCTTGAAACCAGTGTTTGCTCTTTAGTATATTTTATAAACTAGAAAGTTCACTGAAGCGTACAATGAAGCAGAACAACAACGGAACAGCAAAGTCCTAATTCCATCTATTGAAATCGATGGATAATATGTATATGTTGGCTAGAATGTTCAATGTACATTGCTTCTATCTGGTTGAAAACTGTTGTCGGACTCTTTCGGAACACAGTTTTTCTGAGTTAACAAATAAGGGCAACAGGAACTTACTGAAAGACATTCATGAGAAACAAGATAGCACCTAGTACCTTCAGTTCAAAGAGCCACGTCGGTACTTCCAGTAGTATATGCGCTACTCTCCTCGGAAAACAAGATATGTCCAGACATTGCTATCTCTGCTTCTGCCTTCAATGGCAATGCCACCGGTGACTATCTCACATAATGAACTCCATCACCACACGGACAGAGAAGAGGAAGCTCTAACTTCTGTTATAACTGCGAGAAATGCTCATGTTTTCTCCTGTTTCAAAGAATGATTCATTACCAAATAGAAATTATAGGCCAGTCCTCTTTGAAAACACCGTATTTTCTGAGTTTCCCAGGGAATTACCAGGAAACGAAGTAGGAAACCACTGTAAACGGTGAAGTCACATATATTTCTTTTAGTGTGTCAGGTAAAGCACTCTACACAGGAGACTCTATCGTTCTTGAAACCAGTGTTTGCTCTTTAGTATATTTTATAAACTAGAAAGTTCACTGAAGCATACAATGAAGCAGAACAACAACGGAACAGCAAAGTCCTAATTCCATCTGTTGAAATCGATGGATAATATGTATATGTTGGCTAGAATGTTCAATGTACATTGCTTCTATCTGGTTGAAAACTGTTGTTGGACTCTTTCGGAACATAGTTTTTCTGCGTTAACAAGTAAGGGCAACAGGAACTTACTGAAAGACATTCATGAGAAACAAGATAGCACCTAGTACCTTCAGTTCAAAGAGCCACGTCGTTACTTCCAGTAGTATATGCGCTACTCTCCTCGGAAAACAAGATATGTCCAGACATTGCTATCTCTGCTTCTGCCTTCAATGGCAATGCCACAGGTGAATATCTCACACAATGAACTCCATCACCACACGGACAGAGAAGAGGAAGCTCTAACTACTGTTAAAACTGCTAGAAATGCTCATGTTTTCTCCTGTTTCAAAGAATGATTCATTACCAAATAGAAATTATAGGCCAGTCCTCTTTGAAAACACCGTATTTTCTGAGTTTCCCAGGGAATTACCAGGAAACGAAGTAGGAAACCACTGTAAACGGTGTAGTCACATATATTTCTTTTAGTGTGTCAGGTAAAGCACTCTACACAGGAGACTCTATCGTTCTTGAAACCAGTGTTTGCTCTTTAGTATATTTTATAAACTAGAAAGTTCACTGAAGCGTACAATGAAGCAGAACAACAACGGAACAGCAAAGTCCTAATTCCATCTATTGAAATCGATGGATAATATGTATATGTTGGCTAGAATGTTCAATGTACATTGCTTCTATCTGGTTGAAAACTGTTGTCGGACTCTTTCGGAACACAGTTTTTCTGAGTTAACAAGTAAGGGCAACAGGAACTTACTGAAAGACATTCATGAGAAACAAGATAGCACCTAGTACCTTCAGTTCAAAGAGCCACGTCGGTACTTCCAGTAGTATATGCGCTACTCTCCTCGGAAAACAAGATATGTCCAGACATTGCTATCTCTGCTTCTGCCTTCAATGGCAATGCCACCGGTGACTATCTCACATAATGAACTCCATCACCACACGGACAGAGAAGAGGAAGCTCTAACTTCTGTTATAACTGCGAGAAATGCTCATGTTTTCTCCTGTTTCAAAGAATGATTCATTACCAAATAGAAATTATAGGCCAGTCCTCTTTGAAAACACCGTATTTTCTGAGTTTCCCAGGGAATTACCAGGAAACGAAGTAGGAAACCACTGTAAACGGTGAAGTCACATATATTTCTTTTAGTGTGTCAGGTAAAGCACTCTACACAGGAGACTCTATCGTTCTTGAAACCAGTGTTTGCTCTTTAGTATATTTTATAAACTAGAAAGTTCACTGAAGCATACAATGAAGCAGAACAACAACGGAACAGCAAAGTCCTAATTCCATCTGTTGAAATCGATGGATAATATGTATATGTTGGCTAGAATGTTCAATGTACATTGCTTCTATCTGGTTGAAAACTGTTGTTGGACTCTTTCGGAACATAGTTTTTCTGCGTTAACAAGTAAGGGCAACAGGAACTTACTGAAAGACATTCATGAGAAACAAGATAGCACCTAGTACCTTCAGTTCAAAGAGCCACGTCGTTACTTCCAGTAGTATATGCGCTACTCTCCTCGGAAAACAAGATATGTCCAGACATTGCTATCTCTGCTTCTGCCTTCAATGGCAAGGCCACCGGTGACTATCTCACACAATGAACTCCATCACCACACGGACAGAGAAGAGGAAGCTCTAACTACTGTTAAAACTGCTAGAAATGCTCATGTTTTCTCCTGTTTCAAAGAATGATTCATTACCAAATAGAAATTATAGGCCAGTCCTCTTTGAAAACACCGTATTTTCTGAGTTTCCCAGGGAATTACCAGGAAACGAAGTAGGAAACCACTGTAAACGGTGAAGTCACATATATTTCTTTTGTGTGTCAGGTAAAGCACTCTACACAGGAGACTCTATCGTACTTGAAACCAGTGTTTGCTCTTTAGTATATTTTATAAACTAGAAAGTGCACTGAAGCATACAATGAAGCAGAACAACAACGGAACAGCAAAGTCCTAATTCCATCTGTTGAAATCGATGGATAATATGTATATGTTGGCTAGAATGTTCAATGTACATTGCTTCTATCTGGTTGAAAACTGTTGTCGGACTCTTTCGGAACACAGTTTTTCTGAGTTAACAAATAAGGGCAACAGGAACTTACTGAAAGACATTCATGAGAAACAAGATAGCACCTAGTACCTTCAGTTCAAAGAGCCACGTCGGTACTTCCAGTAGTATATGCGCTACTCTCCTCGGAAAACAAGATATGTCCAGACATTGCTATCTCTGCTTCTGCCTTCAATGGCAATGCCACCGGTGACTATCTCACACAATGAACTCCATCACCACACGGACAGAGAAGAGGAAGCTCTAACTTCTGTTATAACTGCGAGAAATGCTCATGTTTTCTCCTGTTTCAAAGAATGATTCATTACCAAATAGAAATTATAGGCCAGTCCTCTTTGAAAACACCGTATTTTCTGAGTTTCCCAGGGAATTACCAGGAAACGAAGTAGGAAACCACTGTAAACGGTGAAGTCACATATATTTCTTTTAGTGTGTCAGGTAAAGCACTCTACACAGGAGACTCTATCGTTCTTGAAACCAGTGTTTGCTCTTTAGTATATTTTATAAACTAGAAAGTTCACTGAAGCATACAATGAAGCAGAACAACAACGGAACAGCAAAGTCCTAATTCCATCTGTTGAAATCGATGGATAATATGTATATGTTGGCTAGAATGTTCAATGTACATTGCTTCTATCTGGTTGAAAACTGTTGTCGGACTCTTTCGGAACATAGTTTTTCTGCGTTAACAAGTAAGGGCAACAGGAACTTACTGAAAGACATTCATGAGAAACAAGATAGCACCTAGTACCTTCAGTTCAAAGAGCCACGTCGGTACTTCCAGTAGTATATGCGCTACTCTCCTCGGAAAACAAGATATGTCCAGACATTGCTATCTCTGCTTCTGCCTTCAATGGCAATGCCACCGGTGACTATCTCACACAATGAACTCCATCACCACACGGACAGAGAAGAGGAAGCTCTAACTACTGTTAAAACGGCTAGAAATGCTCATGTTTTCTCCTGTTTCAAAGAATGATTCATTACCAAATAGAAATTATAGGCCAGTCCTCTTTGAAAACACCGTATATTCTGAGTTTCCCAGGGAATTACCAGGAAACGAAGTAGGAAACCACTGTAAACGGTGAAGTCACATATATTTCTTTTAGTGTGTCAGGTAAAGCACTCTACACAGGAGACTCTATCGTTCTTGAAACAGTGTTTGCTCTTTAGTATATTTTATAAACTAGAAAGTGCACTGAAGCATACAATGAAGCAGAACAACAACGGAACAGCAAAGTCCTAATTCCATCTGTTGAAATCGATGGATAATATGTATATGTTGGCTAGAATGTTCAATGTACATTGCTTCTATCTGGTTGAAAACTGTTGTTGGACTCTTTCGGAACATAGTTTTTCTGCGTTAACAAGTAAGGGCAACAGGAACTTACTGAAAGACATTCATGAGAAACAAGAAAGCACCTGGTACTTTCAGTTCAAAGATCTACATCTGTACTTCCAGTAGTATATGCGCTACTCTCCTCGGAAAACAAGATATGTCCAGACATTGCTATCTCTGCTTCTGCCTTCAATGGCAATGCCACAGGTGAATATCTCACACAATGAACTCCATCACCACACGGACAGAGAAGAGGAAGCTCTAACTACTGTTAAAACTGCTAGAAATGCTCATGTTTTCTCCTGTTTCAAAGAATGATTCATTACCAAATAGAAATTATAGGCCAGTCCTCTTTGAAAACACCGTATTTTCTGAGTTTCCCAGGGAATTACCAGGAAACGAAGTAGGAAACCACTGTAAACGGTGAAGTCACATATATTTCTTTTAGTGTGTCAGGTAAAGCACTCTACACAGGAGACTCTATCGTTCTTGAAACCAGTGTTTGCTCTTTAGTATATTTTATAAACTAGAAAGTTCACTGAAGCGTACAATGAAGCAGAACAACAACGGAACAGCAAAGTCCTAATTCCATCTATTGAAATCGATGGATAATATGTATATGTTGGCTAGAATGTTCAATGTACATTGCTTCTATCTGGTTGAAAACTGTTGTCGGACTCTTTCGGAACACAGTTTTTCTGAGTTAACAAATAAGGGCAACAGGAACTTACTGAAAGACATTCATGAGAAACAAGATAGCACCTAGTACCTTCAGTTCAAAGAGCCACGTCGGTACTTCCAGTAGTATATGCGCTACTCTCCTCGGAAAACAAGATATGTCCAGACATTGCTATCTCTGCTTCTGCCTTCAATGGCAATGCCACCGGTGACTATCTCACACAATGAACTCCATCACCACACGGACAGAGAAGAGGAAGCTCTAACTTCTGTTATAACTGCGAGAAATGCTCATGTTTTCTCCTGTTTCAAAGAATGATTCATTACCAAATAGAAATTATAGGCCAGTCCTCTTTGAAAACACCGTATTTTCTGAGTTTCCCAGGGAATTACCAGGAAACGAAGTAGGAAACCACTGTAAACGGTGAAGTCACATATATTTCTTTTAGTGTGTCAGGTAAAGCACTCTACACAGGAGACTCTATCGTTCTTGAAACCAGTGTTTGCTCTTTAGTATATTTTATAAACTAGAAAGTTCACTGAAGCATACAATGAAGCAGAACAACAACGGAACAGCAAAGTCCTAATTCCATCTGTTGAAATCGATGGATAATATGTATATGTTGGCTAGAATGTTCAATGTACATTGCTTCTATCTGGTTGAAAACTGTTGTTGGACTCTTTCGGAACATAGTTTTTCTGCGTTAACAAGTAAGGGCAACAGGAACTTACTGAAAGACATTCATGAGAAACAAGATAGCACCTAGTACCTTCAGTTCAAAGAGCCACGTCGTTACTTCCAGTAGTATATGCGCTACTCTCCTCGGAAAACAAGATATGTCCAGACATTGCTATCTCTGCTTCTGCCTTCAATGGCAATGCCACAGGTGAATATCTCACACAATGAACTCCATCACCACACGGACAGAGAAGAGGAAGCTCTAACTACTGTTAAAACTGCTAGAAATGCTCATGTTTTCTCCTGTTTCAAAGAATGATTCATTACCAAATAGAAATTATAGGCCAGTCCTCTTTGAAAACACCGTATTTTCTGAGTTTCCCAGGGAATTACCAGGAAACGAAGTAGGAAACCACTGTAAACGGTGAAGTCACATATATTTCTTTTAGTGTGTCAGGTAAAGCACTCTACACAGGAGACTCTATCGTTCTTGAAACCAGTGTTTGCTCTTTAGTATATTTTATAAACTAGAAAGTTCACTGAAGCATACAATGAAGCAGAACAACAACGGAACAGCAAAGTCCTAATTCCATCTGTTGAAATCGATGGATAATATGTATATGTTGGCTAGAATGTTCAATGTACATTGCTTCTATCTGGTTGAAAACTGTTGTTGGACTCTTTCGGAACATAGTTTTTCTGCGTTAACAAGTAAGGGCAACAGGAACTTACTGAAAGACATTCATGAGAAACAAGATAGCACCTAGTACCATCAGTTCAAAGAGCCACGTCGGTACTTCCAGTAGTATATGCGCTACTCTCCTCGGAAAACAAGATATGTCCAGACATTGCTATCTCTGCTTCTGCCTTCAATGGCAAGGCCACCGATGACTATCTCACACAATGAACTCCATCACCACACGGACAGAGAAGAGGAAGCTCTAACTACTGTTAAAACTGCTAGAAATGCTCATGTTTTCTCCTGTTTCAAAGAATGATTCATTACCAAATAGAAATTATAGGCCAGTCCTCTTTGAAAACACCGTATTTTCTGAGTTTCCCAGGGAATTACCAGGAAACGAAGTAGGAAACCCCTGTAAACGGTGAAGTCACATATATTTCTTTTAGTGTGTCAGGTAAAGCACTCTACACAGGAGACTCTATCGTTCTTGAAACCAGTGTTTGCTCTTTAGTATATTTTATAAACTAGAAAGTTCACTGAAGCATACAATGAAGCAGAACAACAACGGAACAGCAAAGTCCTAATTCCATCTGTTGAAATCTATGGATAATATGTATATGTTGGCTAGAATGTTCAATGTACATTGCTTCTATCTGGTTGAAAACTGTTGTTGGACTCTTTCGGAACATAGTTTTTCTGCGTTAACAAGTAAGGGCAACAGGAACTTATTGAAAGACATTCATGAGAAACAAGAAAGGACCTGGTACTTTCAGTTCAAAGATCTACATCTGTACTTCCAGTAGTATATGCGCTACTCTCCTCGGAAAACAAGATATGTCCAGACATTGCTATCTCTGCTTCTGCCTTCAATGGCAATGCCACCGGTGACTATCTCACACAATGAACTCCATCACCACACGGACAGAGAAGAGGAAGCTCTAACTTCTGTTATAACTGCGAGAAATGCTCATGTTTTCTCCTGTTTCAAAGAATGATTCATTACCAAATAGAAATTATAGGCCAGTCCTCTTTGAAAACACCGTATTTTCTGAGTTTCCCAGGGAATTACCAGGAATCGAAGTAGGAAAACACTGTAAACGGTGAAGTCACATATATTTCTTTTAGTGTGTCAGGTAAAGCACTCTACACAGGAGACTCTATCGTTCTTGAAGCCAGTGTTTGCTCTTTAGTATATTTTATAAACTAGAAAGTTCACTGAAGCGTACAATGAAGCAGAACAACAACGGAACTGCAAAGTCCTAATTCCATCTATTGAAATCGATGGATAATATGTATATGTTGGCTAGAATGTTCAATGTACATTGCTTCTATCTGGTTGAAAACTGTTGTTGGACTCTTTCGGAACATAGTTTTTCTGCGTTAACAAGTAAGGGCAACAGGAACTTACTGAAAGACATTCATGAGAAACAAGATAGCACCTAGTACCTTCAGTTCAAAGAGCCACGTCGGTACTTCCAGTAGTATATGCGCTACTCTCTTCGGGAAACAAGATATGTCCAGACATTGCTATCTCTGCTTCTGCCTTCAATGGCAATGCCACAGGTGAATATCTCACACAATGAACTCCATCACCACACGGACAGAGAAGAGGAAGATCTAACTACTGTTAAAACTGCTAGAAATGCTCATGTTTTCTCCTGTTTCAAAGAATGATTCATTACCAAATAGAAATTATAGGCCAGTCCTCTTTGAAAACACCGTATTTTCTGAGTTTCCCAGGGAATTACCAGGAAACGAAGTAGGAAACCACTGTAAACGGTGAAGTCACATATATTTCTTTTAGTGTGTCAGGTAAAGCACTCTACACAGGAGACTCTATCGTTCTTGAAACCAGTGTTTGCTCTTTAGTATATTGTATAAACTAGAAAGTTCACTGAAGCATACAATGAAGCAGAACATCAACGGAACAGCAAAGTCCTAATTCCATCTGTTGAAATCGATGGATAATATGTATATGTTGGCTAGAATGTTCAATGTACATTGCTTCTATCTGGTTGAAAACTGTTGTTGGACTCTTTCGGAACATAGTTTTTCTGCGTTAACAAATAAGGGCAACAGGAACTTACTGAAAGACATTCATGAGAAACATGATAGCACCTAGTACCTTCAGTTCATAGAGCCACGTCTGTACTTCCAGTAGTATATGCGCTACTCTCCTCGGAAAACAAGATATGTCCAGACATTGCTATCTCTGCTTCTGCCTTCAATGGCAATGCCACCGGTAACTATCTCACACAATGAACTCCATCACCACACGGACAGTGAAGAGGAAGCTCTAACTTCTGTTATAACTGCGAGAAATGCTCATGTTTTCTCCTGTTTCAAAGAATGATTCATTACCATATAGAAATTATAGGCCAGTCCTCTTTGAAAACACCGTATTTTCTGAGTTTCCCAGGGAATTACCAGGAAAGGAAGTAGGAAACCACTGTAAACGGTGAAGTCACATATATTTCTTTTAGTGTGTCAGGTAAGGCACTCTACACAGGAGACTCTATCGTTCTTGAAACCAGTGTTTGCTCTTTAGTATATTGTATAAACTAGAAAGTTCACTGAAGCATACAATGAAGCAGAACAACAACGGAACAGCAAAGTCCTAATTCCATCTGTTGAAATCGATGGATAATATGTATATGTTGGCTAGAATGTTCAATGTACATTGCTTCTATCTGGTTGAAAACTGTTGTTGGACTCTTTCGGAACATAGTTTTTCTGCGTTAACAAGTAAGGGCAACAGGAACTTACTGAAAGACATTCATGAGAAACAAGAAAGCACCTGGTACTTTCAGTTCAAAGATCTACATCTGTACTTCCAGTAGTATATGCGCTACTCTCCTCGGAAAACAAGATATGTCCAGACATTGCTATCTCTGCTTCTGCCTTCAATGGCAATGCCACAGGTGAATATCTCACACAATGAACTCCATCACCACACGGACAGAGAAGAGGAAGCTCTAACTACTGTTAAAACTGCTAGAAATGCTCATGTTTTCTCCTGTTTCAAAGAATGATTCATTACCAAATAGAAATTATAGGCCAGTCCTCTTTGAAAACACCGTATTTTCTGAGTTTCCCAGGGAATTACCAGGAAACGAAGTAGGAAACCACTGTAAACGGTGAAGTCACATATATTTCTTTTAGTGTGTCAGGTAAAGCACTCTACACAGGAGACTCTATCGTTCTTGAAACCAGTGTTTGCTCTTTAGTATATTTTATAAACTAGAAAGTTCACTGAAGCATACAATGAAGCAGAACAACAACGGAACAGCAAAGTCCTAATTCCATCTGTTGAAATCGATGGATAATATGTATATGTTGGCTAGAATGTTCAATGTACATTGCTTCTATCTGGTTGAAAACTGTTGTTGGACTCTTTCGGAACATAGTTTTTCTGCGTTAACAAGTAAGGGCAACAGGAACTTACTGAAAGACATTCATGAGAAACAAGATAGCACCTAGTACCTTCAGTTCAAAGAGCCACGTCGGTACTTCCAGTAGTATATGCGCTACTCTCCTCGGAAAACAAGATATGTCCAGACATTGCTATCTCTGCTTCTGCCTTCAATGGCAAGGCCACCGGTGACTATCTCACACAATGAACTCCATCACCACACGGACAGAGAAGAGGAAGCTCTAACTACTGTTAAAACTGCTAGAAATGCTCATGTTTTCTCCTGTTTCAAAGAATGATTCATTACCAAATAGAAATTATAGGCCAGTCCTCTTTGAAAACACCGTATTTTCTGAGTTTCCCAGGGAATTACCAGGAAACGAAGTAGGAAACCCCTGTAAACGGTGAAGTCACATATATTTCTTTTAGTGTGTCAGGTAAAGCACTCTACACAGGAGACTCTATCGTTCTTGAAACCAGTGTTTGCTCTTTAGTATATTTTATAAACTAGAAAGTTCACTGAAGCATACAATGAAGCAGAACAACAACGGAACAGCAAAGTCCTAATTCCATCTGTTGAAATCGATGGATAATATGTATATGTTGGCTAGAATGTTCAATGTACATTGCTTCTATCTGGTTGAAAACTGTTGTTGGACTCTTTCGGAACATAGTTTTTCTGCGTTAACAAGTAAGGGCAACAGGAACTTATTGAAAGACATTCATGAGAAACAAGAAAGGACCTGGTACTTTCAGTTCAAAGATCTACATCTGTACTTCCAGTAGTATATGCGCTACTCTCCTCGGAAAACAAGATATGTCCAGACATTGCTATCTCTGCTTCTGCCTTCAATGGCAATGCCACCGGTGACTATCTCACACAATGAACTCCATCACCACACGGACAGAGAAGAGGAAGCTCTAACTTCTGTTATAACTGCGAGAAATGCTCATGTTTTCTCCTGTTTCAAAGAATGATTCATTACCAAATAGAAATTATAGGCCAGTCCTCTTTGAAAACACCGTATTTTCTGAGTTTCCCAGGGAATTACCAGGAATCGAAGTAGGAAAACACTGTAAACGGTGAAGTCACATATATTTCTTTTAGTGTGTCAGGTAAAGCACTCTACACAGGAGACTCTATCGTTCTTGAAGCCAGTGTTTGCTCTTTAGTATATTTTATAAATTAGAAAGTTCACTGAAGCGTACAATGAAGCAGAACAACAACGGAACAGCAAAGTCCTAATTCCATCTATTGAAATCGATGGATAATATGTATATGTTGGCTAGA
The DNA here is from genome assembly GCF_987537825.1 of Furipterus horrens. NCBI lineage: Eukaryota > Metazoa > Chordata > Mammalia > Chiroptera > Furipteridae > Furipterus > Furipterus horrens. Next base: position 125,031,191 of record NW_028327175.1, read on the forward strand.
ATGTTCAATGTACATTGCTTCTATCTGGTTGAAAACTGTTGTTGGACTCTTTCGGAACATAGTTTTTCTGCGTTAACAAGTAAGGGCAACAGGAACTTACTGAAAGACATTCATGAGAAACAAGATAGCACCTAGTACCTTCAGTTCAAAGAGCCACGTCGGTACTTCCAGTAGTATATGCGCTACTCTCTTCGGGAAACAAGATATGTCCAGACATTGCTATCTCTGCTTCTGCCTTCAATGGCAATGCCACAGGTGAATATCTCACACAATGAACTCCATCACCACACGGACAGAGAAGAGGAAGATCTAACTACTGTTAAAACTGCTAGAAATGCTCATGTTTTCTCCTGTTTCAAAGAATGATTCATTACCAAATAGAAATTATAGGCCAGTCCTCTTTGAAAACACCGTATTTTCTGAGTTTCCCAGGGAATTACCAGGAAACGAAGTAGGAAACCACTGTAAACGGTGAAGTCACATATATTTCTTTTAGTGTGTCAGGTAAAGCACTCTACACAGGAGACTCTATCGTTCTTGAAACCAGTGTTTGCTCTTTAGTATATTGTATAAACTAGAAAGTTCACTGAAGCATACAATGAAGCAGAACATCAACGGAACAGCAAAGTCCTAATTCCATCTGTTGAAATCGATGGATAATATGTATATGTTGGCTAGAATGTTCAATGTACATTGCTTCTATCTGGTTGAAAACTGTTGTTGGACTCTTTCGGAACATAGTTTTTCTGCGTTAACAAATAAGGGCAACAGGAACTTACTGAAAGACATTCATGAGAAACATGATAGCACCTAGTACCTTCAGTTCATAGAGCCACGTCTGTACTTCCAGTAGTATATGCGCTACTCTCCTCGGAAAACAAGATATGTCCAGACATTGCTATCTCTGCTTCTGCCTTCAATGGCAATGCCACCGGTAACTATCTCACACAATGAACTCCATCACCACACGGACAGTGAAGAGGAAGCTCTAACTTCTGTTATAACTGCGAGAAATGCTCATGTTTTCTCCTGTTTCAAAGAATGATTCATTACCATATAGAAATTATAGGCCAGTCCTCTTTGAAAACACCGTATTTTCTGAGTTTCCCAGGGAATTACCAGGAAAGGAAGTAGGAAACCACTGTAAACGGTGAAGTCACATATATTTCTTTTAGTGTGTCAGGTAAGGCACTCTACACAGGAGACTCTATCGTTCTTGAAACCAGTGTTTGCTCTTTAGTATATTGTATAAACTAGAAAGTTCACTGAAGCATACAATGAAGCAGAACAACAACGGAACAGCAAAGTCCTAATTCCATCTGTTGAAATCGATGGATAATATGTATATGTTGGCTAGAATGTTCAATGTACATTGCTTCTATCTGGTTGAAAACTGTTGTTGGACTCTTTCGGAACATAGTTTTTCTGCGTTAACAAGTAAGGGCAACAGGAACTTACTGAAAGACATTCATGAGAAACAAGAAAGCACCTGGTACTTTCAGTTCAAAGATCTACATCTGTACTTCCAGTAGTATATGCGCTACTCTCCTCGGAAAACAAGATATGTCCAGACATTGCTATCTCTGCTTCTGCCTTCAATGGCAATGCCACAGGTGAATATCTCACACAATGAACTCCATCACCACACGGACAGAGAAGAGGAAGCTCTAACTACTGTTAAAACTGCTAGAAATGCTCATGTTTTCTCCTGTTTCAAAGAATGATTCATTACCAAATAGAAATTATAGGCCAGTCCTCTTTGAAAACACCGTATTTTCTGAGTTTCCCAGGGAATTACCAGGAAACGAAGTAGGAAACCACTGTAAACGGTGAAGTCACATATATTTCTTTTAGTGTGTCAGGTAAAGCACTCTACACAGGAGACTCTATCGTTCTTGAAACCAGTGTTTGCTCTTTAGTATATTTTATAAACTAGAAAGTTCACTGAAGCATACAATGAAGCAGAACAACAACGGAACAGCAAAGTCCTAATTCCATCTGTTGAAATCGATGGATAATATGTATATGTTGGCTAGAATGTTCAATGTACATTGCTTCTATCTGGTTGAAAACTGTTGTTGGACTCTTTCGGAACATAGTTTTTCTGCGTTAACAAGTAAGGGCAACAGGAACTTACTGAAAGACATTCATGAGAAACAAGATAGCACCTAGTACCTTCAGTTCAAAGAGCCACGTCGGTACTTCCAGTAGTATATGCGCTACTCTCCTCGGAAAACAAGATATGTCCAGACATTGCTATCTCTGCTTCTGCCTTCAATGGCAAGGCCACCGGTGACTATCTCACACAATGAACTCCATCACCACACGGACAGAGAAGAGGAAGCTCTAACTACTGTTAAAACTGCTAGAAATGCTCATGTTTTCTCCTGTTTCAAAGAATGATTCATTACCAAATAGAAATTATAGGCCAGTCCTCTTTGAAAACACCGTATTTTCTGAGTTTCCCAGGGAATTACCAGGAAACGAAGTAGGAAACCCCTGTAAACGGTGAAGTCACATATATTTCTTTTAGTGTGTCAGGTAAAGCACTCTACACAGGAGACTCTATCGTTCTTGAAACCAGTGTTTGCTCTTTAGTATATTTTATAAACTAGAAAGTTCACTGAAGCATACAATGAAGCAGAACAACAACGGAACAGCAAAGTCCTAATTCCATCTGTTGAAATCGATGGATAATATGTATATGTTGGCTAGAATGTTCAATGTACATTGCTTCTATCTTGTTGAAAACTGTTGTTGGACTCTTTCGGAACATAGTTTTTCTGCGTTAACAAGTAAGGGCAACAGGAACTTATTGAAAGACATTCATGAGAAACAAGAAAGGACCTGGTACTTTCAGTTCAAAGATCTACATCTGTACTTCCAGTAGTATATGCGCTACTCTCCTCGGAAAACAAGATATGTCCAGACATTGCTATCTCTGCTTCTGCCTTCAATGGCAATGCCACCGGTGACTATCTCACACAATGAACTCCATCACCACACGGACAGAGAAGAGGAAGCTCTAACTTCTGTTATAACTGCGAGAAATGCTCATGTTTTCTCCTGTTTCAAAGAATGATTCATTACCAAATAGAAATTATAGGCCAGTCCTCTTTGAAAACACCGTATTTTCTGAGTTTCCCAGGGAATTACCAGGAATCGAAGTAGGAAACCACTGTAAACGGTGAAGTCACATATATTTCTTTTAGTGTGTCAGGTAAAGCACTCTACACAGGAGACTCTATCGTTCTTGAAGCCAGTGTTTGCTCTTTAGTATATTTTATAAACTAGAAAGTTCACTGAAGCGTACAATGAAGCAGAACAACAACGGAACAGCAAAGTCCTAATTCCATCTATTGAAATCGATGGATAATATGTATATGTTGGCTAGAATGTTCAATGTACATTGCTTCTATCTGGTTGAAAACTGTTGTTGGACTCTTTCGGAACATAGTTTTTCTGCGTTAACAAGTAAGGGCAACAGGAACTTACTGAAAGACATTCATGAGAAACAAGATAGCACCTAGTACCTTCAGTTCAAAGAGCCACGTCGGTACTTCCAGTAGTATATGCGCTACTCTCTTCGGGAAACAAGATATGTCCAGACATTGCTATCTCTGCTTCTGCCTTCAATGGCAATGCCACAGGTGAATATCTCACACAATGAACTCCATCACCACACGGACAGAGAAGAGGAAGATCTAACTACTGTTAAAACTGCTAGAAATGCTCATGTTTTCTCCTGTTTCAAAGAATGATTCATTACCAAATAGAAATTATAGGCCAGTCCTCTTTGAAAACACCGTATTTTCTGAGTTTCCCAGGGAATTACCAGGAAACGAAGTAGGAAACCACTGTAAACGGTGAAGTCACATATATTTCTTTTAGTGTGTCAGGTAAAGCACTCTACACAGGAGACTCTATCGTTCTTGAAACCAGTGTTTGCTCTTTAGTATATTGTATAAACTAGAAAGTTCACTGAAGCATACAATGAAGCAGAACATCAACGGAACAGCAAAGTCCTAATTCCATCTGTTGAAATCGATGGATAATATGTATATGTTGGCTAGAATGTTCAATGTACATTGCTTCTATCTGGTTGAAAACTGTTGTTGGACTCTTTCGGAACATAGTTTTTCTGAGTTAACAAATAAGGGCAACAGGAACTTACTGAAAGACATTCATGAGAAACATGATAGCACCTAGTACCTTCAGTTCAAAGAGCCACGTCTGTACTTCCAGTAGTATATGCGCTACTCTCCTCGGAAAACAAGATATGTCCAGACATTGCTATCTCTGCTTCTGCCTTCAATGGCAATGCCACCGGTAACTATCTCACACAATGAACTCCATCACCACACGGACAGAGAAGAGGAAGCTCTAACTTCTGTTATAACTGCGAGAAATGCTCATGTTTTCTCCTGTTTCAAAGAATGATTCATTACCATATAGAAATTATAGGCCAGTCCTCTTTGAAAACACCGTATTTTCTGAGTTTCCCAGGGAATTACCAGGAAACGAAGTAGGAAACCACTGTAAACGGTGAAGTCACATATATTTCTTTTAGTGTGTCAGGTAAGGCACTCTACACAGGAGACTCTATCGTTCTTGAAACCAGTGTTTGCTCTTTAGTATATTGTATAAACTAGAAAGTTCACTGAAGCATACAATGAAGCAGAACAACAACGGAACAGCAAAGTCCTAATTCCATCTGTTGAAATCGATGGATAATATGTATATGTTGGCTAGAATGTTCAATGTACATTGCTTCTATCTGGTTGAAAACTGTTGTTGGACTCTTTCGGAACATAGTTTTTCTGCGTTAACAAGTAAGGGCAACAGGAACTTACTGAAAGACATTCATGAGAAACAAGAAAGCACCTGGTACTTTCAGTTCAAAGATCTACATCTGTACTTCCAGTAGTATATGCGCTACTCTCCTCGGAAAACAAGATATGTCCAGACATTGCTATCTCTGCTTCTGCCTTCAATGGCAATGCCACAGGTGAATATCTCACACAATGAACTCCATCACCACACGGACAGAGAAGAGGAAGCTCTAACTACTGTTAAAACTGCTAGAAATGCTCATGTTTTCTCCTGTTTCAAAGAATGATTCATTACCAAATAGAAATTATAGGCCAGTCCTCTTTGAAAACACCGTATTTTCTGAGTTTCCCAGGGAATTACCAGGAAACGAAGTAGGAAACCACTGTAAACGGTGAAGTCACATATATTTCTTTTAGTGTGTCAGGTAAAGCACTCTACACAGGAGACTCTATCGTTCTTGAAACCAGTGTTTGCTCTTTAGTATATTTTATAAACTAGAAAGTTCACTGAAGCATACAATGAAGCAGAACAACAACGGAACAGCAAAGTCCTAATTCCATCTGTTGAAATCGATGGATAATATGTATATGTTGGCTAGAATGTTCAATGTACATTGCTTCTATCTGGTTGAAAACTGTTGTTGGACTCTTTCGGAACATAGTTTTTCTGCGTTAACAAGTAAGGGCAACAGGAACTTACTGAAAGACATTCATGAGAAACAAGATAGCACCTAGTACCTTCAGTTCAAAGAGCCACGTCGGTACTTCCAGTAGTATATGCGCTACTCTCCTCGGAAAACAAGATATGTCCAGACATTGCTATCTCTGCTTCTGCCTTCAATGGCAAGGCCACCGGTGACTATCTCACACAATGAACTCCATCACCACACGGACAGAGAAGAGGAAGCTCTAACTACTGTTAAAACTGCTAGAAATGCTCATGTTTTCTCCTGTTTCAAAGAATGATTCATTACCAAATAGAAATTATAGGCCAGTCCTCTTTGAAAACACCGTATTTTCTGAGTTTCCCAGGGAATTACCAGGAAACGAAGTAGGAAACCCCTGTAAACGGTGAAGTCACATATATTTCTTTTAGTGTGTCAGGTAAAGCACTCTACACAGGAGACTCTATCGTTCTTGAAACCAGTGTTTGCTCTTTAGTATATTTTATAAACTAGAAAGTTCACTGAAGCATACAATGAAGCAGAACAACAACGGAACAGCAAAGTCCTAATTCCATCTGTTGAAATCGATGGATAATATGTATATGTTGGCTAGAATGTTCAATGTACATTGCTTCTATCTTGTTGAAAACTGTTGTTGGACTCTTTCGGAACATAGTTTTTCTGCGTTAACAAGTAAGGGCAACAGGAACTTATTGAAAGACATTCATGAGAAACAAGAAAGGACCTGGTACTTTCAGTTCAAAGATCTACATCTGTACTTCCAGTAGTATATGCGCTACTCTCCTCGGAAAACAAGATATGTCCAGACATTGCTATCTCTGCTTCTGCCTTCAATGGCAATGCCACCGGTGACTATCTCACACAATGAACTCCATCACCACACGGACAGAGAAGAGGAAGCTCTAACTTCTGTTATAACTGCGAGAAATGCTCATGTTTTCTCCTGTTTCAAAGAATGATTCATTACCAAATAGAAATTATAGGCCAGTCCTCTTTGAAAACACCGTATTTTCTGAGTTTCCCAGGGAATTACCAGGAATCGAAGTAGGAAACCACTGTAAACGGTGAAGTCACATATATTTCTTTTAGTGTGTCAGGTAAAGCACTCTACACAGGAGACTCTATCGTTCTTGAAACCAGTGTTTGCTCTTTAGTATATTTTATAAACTAGAAAGTTCACTGAAGCGTACAATGAAGCAGAACAACAACGGAACAGCAAAGTCCTAATTCCATCTATTGAAATCGATGGATAATATGTATATGTTGGCTAGAATGTTCAATGTACATTGCTTCTATCTGGTTGAAAACTGTTGTTGGACTCTTTCGGAACATAGTTTTTCTGCGTTAACAAGTAAGGGCAACAGGAACTTACTGAAAGACATTCATGAGAAACAAGATAGCACCTAGTACCTTCAGTTCAAAGAGCCACGTCGGTACTTCCAGTAGTATATGCGCTACTCTCTTCGGGAAACAAGATATGTCCAGACATTGCTATCTCTGCTTCTGCCTTCAATGGCAATGCCACAGGTGAATATCTCACACAATGAACTCCATCACCACACGGACAGAGAAGAGGAAGATCTAACTACTGTTAAAACTGCTAGAAATGCTCATGTTTTCTCCTGTTTCAAAGAATGATTCATTACCAAATAGAAATTATAGGCCAGTCCTCTTTGAAAACACCGTATTTTCTGAGTTTCCCAGGGAATTACCAGGAAACGAAGTAGGAAACCACTGTAAACGGTGAAGTCACATATATTTCTTTTAGTGTGTCAGGTAAAGCACTCTACACAGGAGACTCTATCGTTCTTGAAACCAGTGTTTGCTCTTTAGTATATTGTATAAACTAGAAAGTTCACTGAAGCATACAATGAAGCAGAACATCAACGGAACAGCAAAGTCCTAATTCCATCTGTTGAAATCGATGGATAATATGTATATGTTGGCTAGAATGTTCAATGTACATTGCTTCTATCTGGTTGAAAACTGTTGTTGGACTCTTTCGGAACATAGTTTTTCTGAGCTAACAAATAAGGGCAACAGGAACTTACTGAAAGACATTCATGAGAAACAAGATAGCACATAGTACCTTCAGTTCAAAGAGCCACGTCTGTACTTCCAGTAGTATATGCGCTACTCTCCTCGGAAAACAAGATATGTCCAGACATTGCTATCTCTGCTTCTGCCTTCAATGGCAATGCCACCGGTAACTATCTCACACAATGAACTCCATCACCACACGGACAGAGAAGAGGAAGCTCTAACTTCTGTTATAACTGCGAGAAATGCTCATGTTTTCTCCTGTTTCAAAGAATGATTCATTACCATATAGAAATTATAGGCCAGTCCTCTTTGAAAACACCATATTTTCTGAGTTTCCCAGGGAATTACCAGGAAACGAAGTAGGAAACCACTGTAAACGGTGAAGTCACATATATTTCTTTTAGTGTGTCAGGTAAAGCACTCTACACAGGAGACTCTATCGTTCTTGAAACCAGTGTTTGCTCTTTAGTATATTTTATAAACTAGAAAGTTCACTGAAGCATACAATGAAGCAGAACAACAACGGAACAGCAAAGTCCTAATTCCATCTGTTGAAATCGATGGATAATATGTATATGTTGGCTAGAATGTTCAATGTACATTGCTTCTATCTTGTTGAAAACTGTTGTTGGACTCTTTCGGAACATAGTTTTTCTGCGTTAACAAGTAAGGGCAACAGGAACTTATTGAAAGACATTCATGAGAAACAAGAAAGGACCTGGTACTTTCAGTTCAAAGATCTACATCTGTACTTCCAGTAGTATATGCGCTACTCTCCTCGGAAAACAAGATATGTCCAGACATTGCTATCTCTGCTTCTGCCTTCAATGGCAATGCCACCGGTGACTATCTCACACAATGAACTCCATCACCACACGGACAGAGAAGAGGAAGCTCTAACTTCTGTTATAACTGCGAGAAATGCTCATGTTTTCTCCTGTTTCAAAGAATGATTCATTACCAAATAGAAATTATAGGCCAGTCCTCTTTGAAAACACCGTATTTTCTGAGTTTCCCAGGGAATTACCAGGAATCGAAGTAGGAAACCACTGTAAACGGTGAAGTCACATATATTTCTTTTAGTGTGTCAGGTAAAGCACTCTACACAGGAGACTCTATCGTTCTTGAAACCAGTGTTTGCTCTTTAGTATATTTTATAAACTAGAAAGTTCACTGAAGCGTACAATGAAGCAGAACAACAACGGAACAGCAAAGTCCTAATTCCATCTATTGAAATCGATGGATAATATGTATATGTTGGCTAGAATGTTCAATGTACATTGCTTCTATCTGGTTGAAAACTGTTGTTGGACTCTTTCGGAACATAGTTTTTCTGCGTTAACAAGTAAGGGCAACAGGAACTTACTGAAAGACATTCATGAGAAACAAGATAGCACCTAGTACCTTCAGTTCAAAGAGCCACGTCGGTACTTCCAGTAGTATATGCGCTACTCTCCTCGGAAAACAAGATATGTCCAGACATTGCTATCTCTGCTTCTGCCTTCAATGGCAAGGCCACCGGTGACTATCTCACACAATGAACTCCATCACCACACGGACAGAGAAGAGGAAGCTCTAACTACTGTTAAAACTGCTAGAAATGCTCATGTTTTCTCCTGTTTCAAAGAATGATTCATTACCAAATAGAAATTATAGGCCAGTCCTCTTTGAAAACACCGTATTTTCTGAGTTTCCCAGGGAATTACCAGGAAACGAAGTAGGAAACCCCTGTAAACGGTGAAGTCACATATATTTCTTTTAGTGTGTCAGGTAAAGCACTCTACACAGGAGACTCTATCGTTCTTGAAACCAGTGTTTGCTCTTTAGTATATTTTATAAACTAGAAAGTTCACTGAAGCATACAATGAAGCAGAACAACAACGGAACAGCAAAGTCCTAATTCCATCTGTTGAAATCGATGGATAATATGTATATGTTGGCTAGAATGTTCAATGTACATTGCTTCTATCTTGTTGAAAACTGTTGTTGGACTCTTTCGGAACATAGTTTTTCTGCGTTAACAAGTAAGGGCAACAGGAACTTACTGAAAGACATTCATGAGAAACAAGATAGCACCTAGTACCTTCAGTTCAAAGAGCCACGTCGGTACTTCCAGTAGTATATGCGCTACTCTCTTCGGGAAACAAGATATGTCCAGACATTGCTATCTCTGCTTCTGCCTTCAATGGCAATGCCACAGGTGAATATCTCACACAATGAACTCCATCACCACACGGACAGAGAAGAGGAAGATCTAACTACTGTTAAAACTGCTAGAAATGCTCATGTTTTCTCCTGTTTCAAAGAATGATTCATTACCAAATAGAAATTATAGGCCAGTCCTCTTTGAAAACACCGTATTTTCTGAGTTTCCCAGGGAATTACCAGGAAACGAAGTAGGAAACCACTGTAAACGGTGAAGTCACATATATTTCTTTTAGTGTGTCAGGTAAAGCACTCTACACAGGAGACTCTATCGTTCTTGAAACCAGTGTTTGCTCTTTAGTATATTGTATAAACTAGAAAGTTCACTGAAGCATACAATGAAGCAGAACATCAACGGAACAGCAAAGTCCTAATTCCATCTGTTGAAATCGATGGATAATATGTATATGTTGGCTAGAATGTTCAATGTACATTGCTTCTATCTGGTTGAAAACTGTTGTTGGACTCTTTCGGAACATAGTTTTTCTGAGCTAACAAATAAGGGCAACAGGAACTTACTGAAAGACATTCATGAGAAACAAGATAGCACCTAGTACCTTCAGTTCAAAGAGCCACGTCTGTACTTCCAGTAGTATATGCGCTACTCTCCTCGGAAAACAAGATATGTCCAGACATTGCTATCTCTGCTTCTGCCTTCAATGGCAATGCCACCGGTAACTATCTCACACAATGAACTCCATCACCACACGGACAGAGAAGAGGAAGCTCTAACTTCTGTTATAACTGCGAGAAATGCTCATGTTTTCTCCTGTTTCAAAGAATGATTCATTACCATATAGAAATTATAGGCCAGTCCTCTTTGAAAACACCATATTTTCTGAGTTTCCCAGGGAATTACCAGGAAACGAAGTAGGAAACCACTGTAAACGGTGAAGTCACATATATTTCTTTTAGTGTGTCAGGTAAAGCACTCTACACAGGAGACTCTATCGTTCTTGAAACCAGTGTTTGCTCTTTAGTATATTTTATAAACTAGAAAGTTCACTGAAGCATACAATGAAGCAGAACAACAACGGAACAGCAAAGTCCTAATTCCATCTGTTGAAATCGATGGATAATATGTATATGTTGGCTAGAATGTTCAATGTACATTGCTTCTATCTGGTTGAAAACTGTTGTTGGACTCTTTCGGAACATAGTTTTTCTGCGTTAACAAGTAAGGGCAACAGGAACTTACTGAAAGACATTCATGAGAAACAAGAAAGCACCTGGTACTTTCAGTTCAAAGATCTACATCTGTACTTCCAGTAGTATATGCGCTACTCTCCTCGGAAAACAAGATATGTCCAGACATTGCTATCTCTGCTTCTGCCTTCAATGGCAATGCCACAGGTGAATATCTCACACAATGAACTCCATCACCACACGGACAGAGAAGAGGAAGCTCTAACTACTGTTAAAACTGCTAGAAATGCTCATGTTTTCTCCTGTTTCAAAGAATGATTCATTACCAAATAGAAATTATAGGCCAGTCCTCTTTGAAAACACCGTATTTTCTGAGTTTCCCAGGGAATTACCAGGAAACGAAGTAGGAAACCACTGTAAACGGTGAAGTCACATATATTTCTTTTAGTGTGTCAGGTAAAGCACTCTACACAGGAGACTCTATCGTTCTTGAAACCAGTGTTTGCTCTTTAGTATATTTTATAAACTAGAAAGTTCACTGAAGCATACAATGAAGCAGAACAACAACGGAACAGCAAAGTCCTAATTCCATCTGTTGAAATCGATGGATAATATGTATATGTTGGCTAGAATGTTCAATGTACATTGCTTCTATCTGGTTGAAAACTGTTGTTGGACTCTTTCGGAACATAGTTTTTCTGCGTTAACAACTAAGGGCAACAGGAACTTACTGAAAGACATTCATGAGAAACAAGATAGCACCTAGTACCTTCAGTTCAAAGAGCCACGTCGGTACTTCCAGTAGTATATGCGCTACTCTCCTCGGAAAACAAGATATGTCCAGACATTGCTATCTCTGCTTCTGCCTTCAATGGCAAGGCCACCGGTGACTATCTCACACAATGAACTCCATCACCACACGGACAGAGAAGAGGAAGCTCTAACTACTGTTAAAACTGCTAGAAATGCTCATGTTTTCTCCTGTTTCAAAGAATGATTCATTACCAAATAGAAATTATAGGCCAGTCCTCTTTGAAAACACCGTATTTTCTGAGTTTCCCAGGGAATTACCAGGAAACGAAGTAGGAAACCCCTGTAAACGGTGAAGTCACATATATTTCTTTTAGTGTGTCAGGTAAAGCACTCTACACAGGAGACTCTATCGTTCTTGAAACCAGTGTTTGCTCTTTAGTATATTTTATAAACTAGAAAGTTCACTGAAGCATACAATGAAGCAGAACAACAACGGAACAGCAAAGTCCTAATTCCATCTGTTGAAATCGATGGATAATATGTATATGTTGGCTAGAATGTTCAATGTACATTGCTTCTATCTTGTTGAAAACTGTTGTTGGACTCTTTCGGAACATAGTTTTTCTGCGTTAACAAGTAAGGGCAACAGGAACTTATTGAAAGACATTCATGAGAAACAAGAAAGGACCTGGTACTTTCAGTTCAAAGATCTACATCTGTACTTCCAGTAGTATATGCGCTACTCTCCTCGGAAAACAAGATATGTCCAGACATTGCTATCTCTGCTTCTGCCTTCAATGGCAATGCCACCGGTGACTATCTCACACAATGAACTCCATCACCACACGGACAGAGAAGAGGAAGCTCTAACTTCTGTTATAACTGCGAGAAATGCTCATGTTTTCTCCTGTTTCAAAGAATGATTCATTACCAAATAGAAATTATAGGCCAGTCCTCTTTGAAAACACCGTATTTTCTGAGTTTCCCAGGGAATTACCAGGAATCGAAGTAGGAAACCACTGTAAACGGTGAAGTCACATATATTTCTTTTAGTGTGTCAGGTAAAGCACTCTACACAGGAGACTCTATCGTTCTTGAAACCAGTGTTTGCTCTTTAGTATATTTTATAAACTAGAAAGTTCACTGAAGCGTACAATGAAGCAGAACAACAACGGAACAGCAAAGTCCTAATTCCATCTATTGAAATCGATGGATAATATGTATATGTTGGCTAGAATGTTCAATGTACATTGCTTCTATCTGGTTGAAAACTGTTGTTGGACTCTTTCGGAACATAGTTTTTCTGCGTTAACAAGTAAGGGCAACAGGAACTTACTGAAAGACATTCATGAGAAACAAGATAGCACCTAGTACCTTCAGTTCAAAGAGCCACGTCGGTACTTCCAGTAGTATATGCGCTACTCTCTTCGGGAAACAAGATATGTCCAGACATTGCTATCTCTGCTTCTGCCTTCAATGGCAATGCCACAGGTGAATATCTCACACAATGAACTCCATCACCACACGGACAGAGAAGAGGAAGATCTAACTACTGTTAAAACTGCTAGAAATGCTCATGTTTTCTCCTGTTTCAAAGAATGATTCATTACCAAATAGAAATTATAGGCCAGTCCTCTTTGAAAACACCGTATTTTCTGAGTTTCCCAGGGAATTACCAGGAAACGAAGTAGGAAACCACTGTAAACGGTGAAGTCACATATATTTCTTTTAGTGTGTCAGGTAAAGCACTCTACACAGGAGACTCTATCGTTCTTGAAACCAGTGTTTGCTCTTTAGTATATTGTATAAACTAGAAAGTTCACTGAAGCATACAATGAAGCAGAACATCAACGGAACAGCAAAGTCCTAATTCCATCTGTTGAAATCGATGGATAATATGTATATGTTGGCTAGAATGTTCAATGTACATTGCTTCTATCTGGTTGAAAACTGTTGTCGGACTCTTTCGGAACACAGTTTTTCTGAGTTAACAAATAAGGGCAACAGGAACTTACTGAAAGACATTCATGAGAAACAAGATAGCACCTAGTACCTTCAGTTCAAAGAGCCACGTCGGTACTTCCAGTAGTATATGCGCTACTCTCCTCGGAAAACAAGATATGTCCAGACATTGCTATCTCTGCTTCTGCCTTCAATGGCAATGCCACCGGTGACTATCTCACATAATGAACTCCATCACCACACGGACAGAGAAGAGGAAGCTCTAACTTCTGTTATAACTGCGAGAAATGCTCATGTTTTCTCCTGTTTCAAAGAATGATTCATTACCAAATAGAAATTATAGGCCAGTCCTCTTTGAAAACACCGTATTTTCTGAGTTTCCCAGGGAATTACCAGGAAACGAAGTAGGAAACCACTGTAAACGGTGAAGTCACATATATTTCTTTTAGTGTGTCAGGTAAAGCACTCTACACAGGAGACTCTATCGTTCTTGAAACCAGTGTTTGCTCTTTAGTATATTTTATAAACTAGAAAGTTCACTGAAGCATACAATGAAGCAGAACAACAACGGAACAGCAAAGTCCTAATTCCATCTGTTGAAATCGATGGATAATATGTATATGTTGGCTAGAATGTTCAATGTACATTGCTTCTATCTGGTTGAAAACTGTTGTTGGACTCTTTCGGAACATAGTTTTTCTGCGTTAACAAGTAAGGGCAACAGGAACTTACTGAAAGACATTCATGAGAAACAAGATAGCACCTAGTACCTTCAGTTCAAAGAGCCACGTCGTTACTTCCAGTAGTATATGCGCTACTCTCCTCGGAAAACAAGATATGTCCAGACATTGCTATCTCTGCTTCTGCCTTCAATGGCAATGCCACAGGTGAATATCTCACACAATGAACTCCATCACCACACGGACAGAGAAGAGGAAGCTCTAACTACTGTTAAAACTGCTAGAAATGCTCATGTTTTCTCCTGTTTCAAAGAATGATTCATTACCAAATAGAAATTATAGGCCAGTCCTCTTTGAAAACACCGTATTTTCTGAGTTTCCCAGGGAATTACCAGGAAACGAAGTAGGAAACCACTGTAAACGGTGAAGTCACATATATTTCTTTTAGTGTGTCAGGTAAAGCACTCTACACAGGAGACTCTATCGTTCTTGAAACCAGTGTTTGCTCTTTAGTATATTTTATAAACTAGAAAGTTCACTGAAGCGTACAATGAAGCAGAACAACAACGGAACAGCAAAGTCCTAATTCCATCTATTGAAATCGATGGATAATATGTATATGTTGGCTAGAATGTTCAATGTACATTGCTTCTATCTGGTTGAAAACTGTTGTCGGACTCTTTCGGAACACAGTTTTTCTGAGTTAACAAATAAGGGCAACAGGAACTTACTGAAAGACATTCATGAGAAACAAGATAGCACCTAGTACCTTCAGTTCAAAGAGCCACGTCGGTACTTCCAGTAGTATATGCGCTACTCTCCTCGGAAAACAAGATATGTCCAGACATTGCTATCTCTGCTTCTGCCTTCAATGGCAATGCCACCGGTGACTATCTCACACAATGAACTCCATCACCACACGGACAGAGAAGAGGAAGCTCTAACTTCTGTTATAACTGCGAGAAATGCTCATGTTTTCTCCTGTTTCAAAGAATGATTCATTACCAAATAGAAATTATAGGCCAGTCCTCTTTGAAAACACCGTATTTTCTGAGTTTCCCAGGGAATTACCAGGAAACGAAGTAGGAAACCACTGTAAACGGTGAAGTCACATATATTTCTTTTAGTGTGTCAGGTAAAGCACTCTACACAGGAGACTCTATCGTTCTTGAAACCAGTGTTTGCTCTTTAGTATATTTTATAAACTAGAAAGTTCACTGAAGCATACAATGAAGCAGAACAACAACGGAACAGCAAACTCCTAATTCCATCTGTTGAAATCGATGGATAATATGTATATGTTGGCTAGAATGTTCAATGTACATTGCTTCTATCTGGTTGAAAACTGTTGTTGGACTCTTTCGGAACATAGTTTTTCTGCGTTAACAAGTAAGGGCAACAGGAACTTACTGAAAGACATTCATGAGAAACAAGATAGCACCTAGTACCTTCAGTTCAAAGAGCCACGTCGTTACTTCCAGTAGTATATGCGCTACTCTCCTCGGAAAACAAGATATGTCCAGACATTGCTATCTCTGCTTCTGCCTTCAATGGCAAGGCCACCGGTGACTATCTCACACAATGAACTCCATCACCACACGGACAGAGAAGAGGAAGCTCTAACTACTGTTAAAACTGCTAGAAATGCTCATGTTTTCTCCTGTTTCAAAGAATGATTCATTACCAAATAGAAATTATAGGCCAGTCCTCTTTGAAAACACCGTATTTTCTGAGTTTCCCAGGGAATTACCAGGAAACGAAGTAGGAAACCACTGTAAACGGTGAAGTCACATATATTTCTTTTGTGTGTCAGGTAAAGCACTCTACACAGGAGACTCTATCGTACTTGAAACCAGTGTTTGCTCTTTAGTATATTTTATAAACTAGAAAGTGCACTGAAGCATACAATGAAGCAGAACAACAACGGAACAGCAAAGTCCTAATTCCATCTGTTGAAATCGATGGATAATATGTATATGTTGGCTAGAATGTTCAATGTACATTGCTTCTATCTGGTTGAAAACTGTTGTCGGACTCTTTCGGAACACAGTTTTTCTGAGTTAACAAATAAGGGCAACAGGAACTTACTGAAAGACATTCATGAGAAACAAGATAGCACCTAGTACCTTCAGTTCAAAGAGCCACGTCGGTACTTCCAGTAGTATATGCGCTACTCTCCTCGGAAAACAAGATATGTCCAGACATTGCTATCTCTGCTTCTGCCTTCAATGGCAATGCCACCGGTGACTATCTCACACAATGAACTCCATCACCACACGGACAGAGAAGAGGAAGCTCTAACTTCTGTTATAACTGCGAGAAATGCTCATGTTTTCTCCTGTTTCAAAGAATGATTCATTACCAAATAGAAATTATAGGCCAGTCCTCTTTGAAAACACCGTATTTTCTGAGTTTCCCAGGGAATTACCAGGAAACGAAGTAGGAAACCACTGTAAACGGTGAAGTCACATATATTTCTTTTAGTGTGTCAGGTAAAGCACTCTACACAGGAGACTCTATCGTTCTTGAAACCAGTGTTTGCTCTTTAGTATATTTTATAAACTAGAAAGTTCACTGAAGCATACAATGAAGCAGAACAACAACGGAACAGCAAAGTCCTAATTCCATCTGTTGAAATCGATGGATAATATGTATATGTTGGCTAGAATGTTCAATGTACATTGCTTCTATCTGGTTGAAAACTGTTGTTGGACTCTTTCGGAACATAGTTTTTCTGCGTTAACAAGTAAGGGCAACAGGAACTTACTGAAAGACATTCATGAGAAACAAGATAGCACCTAGTACCTTCAGTTCAAAGAGCCACGTCGGTACTTCCAGTAGTATATGCGCTACTCTCCTCGGAAAACAAGATATGTCCAGACATTGCTATCTCTGCTTCTGCCTTCAATGGCAATGCCACCGGTGACTATCTCACACAATGAACTCCATCACCACACGGACAGAGAAGAGGAAGCTCTAACTACTGTTAAAACTGCTAGAAATGCTCATGTTTTCTCCTGTTTCAAAGAATGATTCATTACCAAATAGAAATTATAGGCCAGTCCTCTTTGAAAACACCGTATATTCTGAGTTTCCCAGGGAATTACCAGGAAACGAAGTAGGAAACCACTGTAAACGGTGAAGTCACATATATTTCTTTTAGTGTGTCAGGTAAAGCACTCTACACAGGAGACTCTATCGTTCTTGAAACAGTGTTTGCTCTTTAGTATATTTTATAAACTAGAAAGTTCACTGAAGCGTACAATGAAGCAGAACAACAACGGAACAGCAAAGTCCTAATTCCATCTATTGAAATCGATGGATAATATGTATATGTTGGCTAGAATGTTCAATGTACATTGCTTCTATCTGGTTGAAAACTGTTGTCGGACTCTTTCGGAACACAGTTTTTCTGAGTTAACAAATAAGGGCAACAGGAACTTACTGAAAGACATTCATGAGAAACAAGATAGCACCTAGTACCTTCAGTTCAAAGAGCCACGTCGGTACTTCCAGTAGTATATGCGCTACTCTCCTCGGAAAACAAGATATGTCCAGACATTGCTATCTCTGCTTCTGCCTTCAATGGCAATGCCACCGGTGACTATCTCACACAATGAACTCCATCACCACACGGACAGAGAAGAGGAAGCTCTAACTTCTGTTATAACTGCGAGAAATGCTCATGTTTTCTCCTGTTTCAAAGAATGATTCATTACCAAATAGAAATTATAGGCCAGTCCTCTTTGAAAACACCGTATTTTCTGAGTTTCCCAGGGAATTACCAGGAAACGAAGTAGGAAACCACTGTAAACGGTGAAGTCACATATATTTCTTTTAGTGTGTCAGGTAAAGCACTCTACACAGGAGACTCTATCGTTCTTGAAACCAGTGTTTGCTCTTTAGTATATTTTATAAACTAGAAAGTTCACTGAAGCAAACAATGAAGCAGAACAACAACGGAACAGCAAACTCCTAATTCCATCTGTTGAAATCGATGGATAATATGTATATGTTGGCTAGAATGTTCAATGTACATTGCTTCTATCTGGTTGAAAACTGTTGTTGGACTCTTTCGGAACATAGTTTTTCTGCGTTAACAAGTAAGGGCAACAGGAACTTACTGAAAGACATTCATGAGAAACAAGATAGCACCTAGTACCTTCAGTTCAAAGAGCCACGTCGTTACTTCCAGTAGTATATGCGCTACTCTCCTCGGAAAACAAGATATGTCCAGACATTGCTATCTCTGCTTCTGCCTTCAATGGCAAGGCCACCGGTGACTATCTCACACAATGAACTCCATCACCACACGGACAGAGAAGAGGAAGCTCTAACTACTGTTAAAACTGCTAGAAATGCTCATGTTTTCTCCTGTTTCAAAGAATGATTCATTACCAAATAGAAATTATAGGCCAGTCCTCTTTGAAAACACCGTATTTTCTGAGTTTCCCAGGGAATTACCAGGAAACGAAGTAGGAAACCACTGTAAACGGTGAAGTCACATATATTTCTTTTGTGTGTCAGGTAAAGCACTCTACACAGGAGACTCTATCGTACTTGAAACCAGTGTTTGCTCTTTAGTATATTTTATAAACTAGAAAGTGCACTGAAGCATACAATGAAGCAGAACAACAACGGAACAGCAAAGTCCTAATTCCATCTGTTGAAATCGATGGATAATATGTATATGTTGGCTAGAATGTTCAATGTACATTGCTTCTATCTGGTTGAAAACTGTTGTCGGACTCTTTCGGAACACAGTTTTTCTGAGTTAACAAATAAGGGCAACAGGAACTTACTGAAAGACATTCATGAGAAACAAGATAGCACCTAGTACCTTCAGTTCAAAGAGCCACGTCGGTACTTCCAGTAGTATATGCGCTACTCTCCTCGGAAAACAAGATATGTCCAGACATTGCTATCTCTGCTTCTGCCTTCAATGGCAATGCCACCGGTGACTATCTCACACAATGAACTCCATCACCACACGGACAGAGAAGAGGAAGCTCTAACTTCTGTTATAACTGCGAGAAATGCTCATGTTTTCTCCTGTTTCAAAGAATGATTCATTACCAAATAGAAATTATAGGCCAGTCCTCTTTGAAAACACCGTATTTTCTGAGTTTCCCAGGGAATTACCAGGAAACGAAGTAGGAAACCACTGTAAACGGTGAAGTCACATATATTTCTTTTAGTGTGTCAGGTAAAGCACTCTACACAGGAGACTCTATCGTTCTTGAAACCAGTGTTTGCTCTTTAGTATATTTTATAAACTAGAAAGTTCACTGAAGCATACAATGAAGCAGAACAACAACGGAACAGCAAAGTCCTAATTCCATCTGTTGAAATCGATGGATAATATGTATATGTTGGCTAGAATGTTCAATGTACATTGCTTCTATCTGGTTGAAAACTGTTGTTGGACTCTTTCGGAACATAGTTTTTCTGCGTTAACAAGTAAGGGCAACAGGAACTTACTGAAAGACATTCATGAGAAACAAGATAGCACCTAGTACCTTCAGTTCAAAGAGCCACGTCGGTACTTCCAGTAGTATATGCGCTACTCTCCTCGGAAAACAAGATATGTCCAGACATTGCTATCTCTGCTTCTGCCTTCAATGGCAATGCCACCGGTGACTATCTCACACAATGAACTTCATCACCACACGGACAGAGAAGAGGAAGCTCTAACTACTGTTAAAACTGCTAGAAATGCTCATGTTTTCTCCTGTTTCAAAGAATGATTCATTACCAAATAGAAATTATAGGCCAGTCCTCTTTGAAAACACCGTATATTCTGAGTTTCCCAGGGAATTACCAGGAAACGAAGTAGGAAACCACTGTAAACGGTGAAGTCACATATATTTCTTTTAGTGTGTCAGGTAAAGCACTCTACACAGGAGACTCTATCGTTCTTGAAACAGTGTTTGCTCTTTAGTATATTTTATAAACTAGAAAGTTCACTGAAGCGTACAATGAAGCAGAACAACAACGGAACAGCAAAGTCCTAATTCCATCTATTGAAATCGATGGATAATATGTATATGTTGGCTAGAATGTTCAATGTACATTGCTTCTATCTGGTTGAAAACTGTTGTCGGACTCTTTCGGAACACAGTTTTTCTGAGTTAACAAATAAGGGCAACAGGAAATTACTGAAAGACATTCATGAGAAACAAGATAGCACCTAGTACCTTCAGTTCAAAGAGCCACGTCGGTACTTCCAGTAGTATATGCGCTACTCTCCTCGGAAAACAAGATATGTCCAGACATTGCTATCTCTGCTTCTGCCTTCAATGGCAATGCCACAGGTGAATATCTCACACAATGAACTCCATCACCACACGGACAAAGAAGAGGAAGCTCTAACTACTGTTAAAACTGCTAGAAATGCTCATGTTTTCTCCTGTTTCAAAGAATGATTCATTACCAAATAGAAATTATAGGCCAGTCCTCTTTGAAAACACCGTATTTTCTGAGTTTCCCAGGGAATTACCAGGAAACGAAGTAGGAAACCACTGTAAACGGTGAAGTCACATATATTTCTTTTAGTGTGTCAGGTAAAGCACTCTACACAGGAGACTCTATCGTTCTTGAAACCAGTGTTTGCTCTTTAGTATATTTTATAAACTAGAAAGTTCACTGAAGCGTACAATGAAGCAGAACAACAACGGAACAGCAAAGTCCTAATTCCATCTATTGAAATCGATGGATAATATGTATATGTTGGCTAGAATGTTCAATGTACATTGCTTCTATCTGGTTGAAAACTGTTGTCGGACTCTTTCGGAACACAGTTTTTCTGAGTTAACAAATAAGGGCAACAGGAACTTACTGAAAGACATTCATGAGAAACAAGATAGCACCTAGTACCTTCAGTTCAAAGAGCCACGTCGGTACTTCCAGTAGTATATGCGCTACTCTCCTCGGAAAACAAGATATGTCCAGACATTGCTATCTCTGCTTCTGCGTTCAATGGCAATGCCACCGGTGACTATCTCACACAATGAACTCCATCACCACACGGACAGAGAAGAGGAAGCTCTAACTACTGTTAAAACTGCTAGAAATGCTCATGTTTTCTCCTGTTTCAAAGAATGATTCATTACCAAATAGAAATTATAGGCCAGTCCTCTTTGAAAACACCGTATTTTCTGAGTTTCCCAGGGAATTACCAGGAAA
This sequence comes from Furipterus horrens, assembly GCF_987537825.1. Taxonomy (NCBI): domain Eukaryota; kingdom Metazoa; phylum Chordata; class Mammalia; order Chiroptera; family Furipteridae; genus Furipterus; species Furipterus horrens. Next base: position 125,052,683 of record NW_028327175.1, read on the forward strand.
CGAAGTAGGAAACCCCTGTAAACGGTGAAGTCACATATATTTCTTTTAGTGTGTCAGGTAAAGCACTCTACACAGGAGACTCTATCGTTCTTGAAACCAGTGTTTGCTCTTTAGTATATTTTATAAACTAGAAAGTTCACTGAAGCATACAATGAAGCAGAACAACAACGGAACAGCAAAGTCCTAATTCCATCTGTTGAAATCGATGGATAATATGTATATGTTGGCTAGAATGTTCAATGTACATTGCTTCTATCTGGTTGAAAACTGTTGTTGGACTCTTTCGGAACATAGTTTTTCTGCGTTAACAAGTAAGGGCAACAGGAACTTATTGAAAGACATTCATGAGAAACAAGAAAGGACCTGGTACTTTCAGTTCAAAGATCTACATCTGTACTTCCAGTAGTATATGCGCTACTCTCCTCGGAAAACAAGATATGTCCAGACATTGCTATCTCTGCTTCTGCCTTCAATGGCAATGCCACCGGTGACTATCTCACACAATGAACTCCATCACCACACGGACAGAGAAGAGGAAGCTCTAACTTCTGTTATAACTGCGAGAAATGCTCATGTTTTCTCCTGTTTCAAAGAATGATTCATTACCAAATAGAAATTATAGGCCAGTCCTCTTTGAAAACACCGTATTTTCTGAGTTTCCCAGGGAATTACCAGGAATCGAAGTAGGAAAACACTGTAAACGGTGAAGTCACATATATTTCTTTTAGTGTGTCAGGTAAAGCACTCTACACAGGAGACTCTATCGTTCTTGAAGCCAGTGTTTGCTCTTTAGTATATTTTATAAACTAGAAAGTTCACTGAAGCGTACAATGAAGCAGAACAACAACGGAACAGCAAAATCCTAATTCCATCTATTGAAATCGATGGATAATATGTATATGTTGGCTAGAATGTTCAATGTACATTGCTTCTATCTGGTTGAAAACTGTTGTTGGACTCTTTCGGAACATAGTTTTTCTGCGTTAACAAGTAAGGGCAACAGGAACTTACTGAAAGACATTCATGAGAAACAAGATAGCACCTAGTACCTTCAGTTCAAAGAGCCACGTCGGTACTTCCAGTAGTATATGCGCTACTCTCTTCGGGAAACAAGATATGTCCAGACATTGCTATCTCTGCTTCTGCCTTCAATGGCAATGCCACAGGTGAATATCTCACACAATGAACTCCATCACCACACGGACAGAGAAGAGGAAGATCTAACTACTGTTAAAACTGCTAGAAATGCTCATGTTTTCTCCTGTTTCAAAGAATGATTCATTACCAAATAGAAATTATAGGCCAGTCCTCTTTGAAAACACCGTATTTTCTGAGTTTCCCAGGGAATTACCAGGAAACGAAGTAGGAAACCACTGTAAACGGTGAAGTCACATATATTTCTTTTAGTGTGTCAGGTAAAGCACTCTACACAGGAGACTCTATCGTTCTTGAAACCAGTGTTTGCTCTTTAGTATATTGTATAAACTAGAAAGTTCACTGAAGCATACAATGAAGCAGAACATCAACGGAACAGCAAAGTCCTAATTCCATCTGTTGAAATCGATGGATAATATGTATATGTTGGCTAGAATGTTCAATGTACATTGCTTCTATCTGGTTGAAAACTGTTGTTGGACTCTTTCGGAACATAGTTTTTCTGAGTTAACAAATAAGGGCAACAGGAACTTACTGAAAGACATTCATGAGAAACATGATAGCACCTAGTACCTTCAGTTCATAGAGCCACGTCTGTACTTCCAGTAGTATATGCGCTACTCTCCTCGGAAAACAAGATATGTCCAGACATTGCTATCTCTGCTTCTGCCTTCAATGGCAATGCCACCGGTAACTATCTAACACAATGAACTCCATCACCACACGGACAGAGAAGAGGAAGCTCTAACTTCTGTTATAACTGCGAGAAATGCTCATGTTTTCTCCTGTTTCAAAGAATGATTCATTACCATATAGAAATTATAGGCCAGTCCTCTTTGAAAACACCGTATTTTCTGAGTTTCCCAGGGAATTACCAGGAAACGAAGTAGGAAACCACTGTAAACGGTGAAGTCACATATATTTCTTTTAGTGTGTCAGGTAAGGCACTCTACACAGGAGACTCTATCGTTCTTGAAACCAGTGTTTGCTCTTTAGTATATTGTATAAACTAGAAAGTTCACTGAAGCATACAATGAAGCAGAACAACAACGGAACAGCAAAGTCCTAATTCCATCTGTTGAAATCGATGGATAATATGTATATGTTGGCTAGAATGTTCAATGTACATTGCTTCTATCTGGTTGAAAACTGTTGTTGGACTCTTTCGGAACATAGTTTTTCTGCGTTAACAAGTAAGGGCAACAGGAACTTACTGAAAGACATTCATGAGAAACAAGAAAGCACCTGGTACTTTCAGTTCAAAGATCTACATCTGTACTTCCAGTAGTATATGCGCTACTCTCCTCGGAAAACAAGATATGTCCAGACATTGCTATCTCTGCTTCTGCCTTCAATGGCAATGCCACAGGTGAATATCTCACACAATGAACTCCATCACCACACGGACAGAGAAGAGGAAGCTCTAACTACTGTTAAAACTGCTAGAAATGCTCATGTTTTCTCCTGTTTCAAAGAATGATTCATTACCAAATAGAAATTATAGGCCAGTCCTCTTTGAAAACACCGTATTTTCTGAGTTTCCCAGGGAATTACCAGGAAACGAAGTAGGAAACCACTGTAAACGGTGAAGTCACATATATTTCTTTTAGTGTGTCAGGTAAAGCACTCTACACAGGAGACTCTATCGTTCTTGAAACCAGTGTTTGCTCTTTAGTATATTTTATAAACTAGAAAGTTCACTGAAGCATACAATGAAGCAGAACAACAACGGAACAGCAGAGTCCTAATTCCATCTATTGAAATCGATGGATAATATGTATATGTTGGCTAGAATGTTCAATGTACATTGCTTCTATCTGGTTGAAAACTGTTGTTGGACTCTTTCGGAACATAGTTTTTCTGCGTTAACAACTAAGGGCAACAGGAACTTACTGAAAGACATTCATGAGAAACAAGATAGCACCTAGTACCTTCAGTTCAAAGAGCCACGTCGGTACTTCCAGTAGTATATGCGCTACTCTCCTCGGAAAACAAGATATGTCCAGACATTGCTATCTCTGCTTCTGCCTTCAATGGCAAGGCCACCGGTGACTATCTCACACAATGAACTCCATCACCACACGGACAGAGAAGAGGAAGCTCTAACTACTGTTAAAACTGCTAGAAATGCTCATGTTTTCTCCTGTTTCAAAGAATGATTCATTACCAAATAGAAATTATAGGCCAGTCCTCTTTGAAAACACCGTATTTTCTGAGTTTCCCAGGGAATTACCAGGAAACGAAGTAGGAAACCCCTGTAAACGGTGAAGTCACATATATTTCTTTTAGTGTGTCAGGTAAAGCACTCTACACAGGAGACTCTATCGTTCTTGAAACCAGTGTTTGCTCTTTAGTATATTTTATAAACTAGAAAGTTCACTGAAGCATACAATGAAGCAGAACAACAACGGAACAGCAAAGTCCTAATTCCATCTGTTGAAATCGATGGATAATATGTATATGTTGGCTAGAATGTTCAATGTACATTGCTTCTATCTTGTTGAAAACTGTTGTTGGACTCTTTCGGAACATAGTTTTTCTGCGTTAACAAGTAAGGGCAACAGGAACTTATTGAAAGACATTCATGAGAAACAAGAAAGGACCTGGTACTTTCAGTTCAAAGATCTACATCTGTACTTCCAGTAGTATATGCGCTACTCTCCTCGGAAAACAAGATATGTCCAGACATTGCTATCTCTGCTTCTGCCTTCAATGGCAATGCCACCGGTGACTATCTCACACAATGAACTCCATCACCACACGGACAGAGAAGAGGAAGCTCTAACTTCTGTTATAACTGCGAGAAATGCTCATGTTTTCTCCTGTTTCAAAGAATGATTCATTACCAAATAGAAATTATAGGCCAGTCCTCTTTGAAAACACCGTATTTTCTGAGTTTCCCAGGGAATTACCAGGAATCGAAGTAGGAAACCACTGTAAACGGTGAAGTCACATATATTTCTTTTAGTGTGTCAGGTAAAGCACTCTACACAGGAGACTCTATCGTTCTTGAAACCAGTGTTTGCTCTTTAGTATATTTTATAAACTAGAAAGTTCACTGAAGCGTACAATGAAGCAGAACAACAACGGAACAGCAAAGTCCTAATTCCATCTATTGAAATCGATGGATAATATGTATATGTTGGCTAGAATGTTCAATGTACATTGCTTCTATCTGGTTGAAAACTGTTGTTGGACTCTTTCGGAACATAGTTTTTCTGCGTTAACAAGTAAGGGCAACAGGAACTTACTGAAAGACATTCATGAGAAACAAGATAGCACCTAGTACCTTCAGTTCAAAGAGTCACGTCTGTACTTCCAGTAGTATATGCGCTACTCTCTTCGGGAAACAAGATATGTCCAGACATTGCTATCTCTGCTTCTGCCTTCAATGGCAATGCCACAGGTGAATATCTCACACAATGAACTCCATCACCACACGGACAGAGAAGAGGAAGATCTAACTACTGTTAAAACTGCTAGAAATGCTCATGTTTTCTCCTGTTTCAAAGAATGATTCATTACCAAATAGAAATTATAGGCCAGTCCTCTTTGAAAACACCGTATTTTCTGAGTTTCCCAGGGAATTACCAGGAAACGAAGTAGGAAACCACTGTAAACGGTGAAGTCACATATATTTCTTTTAGTGTGTCAGGTAAAGCACTCTACACAGGAGACTCTATCGTTCTTGAAACCAGTGTTTGCTCTTTAGTATATTGTATAAACTAGAAAGTTCACTGAAGCATACAATGAAGCAGAACATCAACGGAACAGCAAAGTCCTAATTCCATCTGTTGAAATCGATGGATAATATGTATATGTTGGCTAGAATGTTCAATGTACATTGCTTCTATCTGGTTGAAAACTGTTGTTGGACTCTTTCGGAACATAGTTTTTCTGAGCTAACAAATAAGGGCAACAGGAACTTACTGAAAGACATTCATGAGAAACAAGATAGCACCTAGTACCTTCAGTTCAAAGAGCCACGTCTGTACTTCCAGTAGTATATGCGCTACTCTCCTCGGAAAACAAGATATGTCCAGACATTGCTATCTCTGCTTCTGCCTTCAATGGCAATGCCACCGGTAACTATCTCACACAATGAACTCCATCACCACACGGACAGAGAAGAGGAAGCTCTAACTTCTGTTATAACTGCGAGAAATGCTCATGTTTTCTCCTGTTTCAAAGAATGATTCATTACCATATAGAAATTATAGGCCAGTCCTCTTTGAAAACACCATATTTTCTGAGTTTCCCAGGGAATTACCAGGAAACGAAGTAGGAAACCACTGTAAACGGTGAAGTCACATATATTTCTTTTAGTGTGTCAGGTAAAGCACTCTACACAGGAGACTCTATCGTTCTTGAAACCAGTGTTTGCTCTTTAGTATATTTTATAAACTAGAAAGTTCACTGAAGCGTACAATGAAGCAGAACAACAACGGAACAGCAAAGTCCTAATTCCATCTATTGAAATCGATGGATAATATGTATATGTTGGCTAGAATGTTCAATGTACATTGCTTCTATCTGGTTGAAAACTGTTGTCGGACTCTTTCGGAACACAGTTTTTCTGAGTTAACAAATAAGGGCAACAGGAACTTACTGAAAGACATTCATGAGAAACAAGATAGCACCTAGTACCTTCAGTTCAAAGAGCCACGTCGGTACTTCCAGTAGTATATGCGCTACTCTCCTCGGAAAACAAGATATGTCCAGACATTGCTATCTCTGCTTCTGCCTTCAATGGCAATGCCACCGGTGACTATCTCACATAATGAACTCCATCACCACACGGACAGAGAAGAGGAAGCTCTAACTTCTGTTATAACTGCGAGAAATGCTCATGTTTTCTCCTGTTTCAAAGAATGATTCATTACCAAATAGAAATTATAGGCCAGTCCTCTTTGAAAACACCGTATTTTCTGAGTTTCCCAGGGAATTACCAGGAAACGAAGTAGGAAACCACTGTAAACGGTGAAGTCACATATATTTCTTTTAGTGTGTCAGGTAAAGCACTCTACACAGGAGACTCTATCGTTCTTGAAACCAGTGTTTGCTCTTTAGTATATTTTATAAACTAGAAAGTTCACTGAAGCATACAATGAAGCAGAACAACAACGGAACAGCAAAGTCCTAATTCCATCTGTTGAAATCGATGGATAATATGTATATGTTGGCTAGAATGTTCAATGTACATTGCTTCTATCTGGTTGAAAACTGTTGTTGGACTCTTTCGGAACATAGTTTTTCTGCGTTAACAAGTAAGGCAACAGGAACTTACTGAAAGACATTCATGAGAAACAAGATAGCACCTAGTACCTTCAGTTCAAAGAGCCACGTCGTTACTTCCAGTAGTATATGCGCTACTCTCCTCGGAAAACAAGATATGTCCAGACATTGCTATCTCTGCTTCTGCCTTCAATGGCAATGCCACAGGTGAATATCTCACACAATGAACTCCATCACCACACGGACAGAGAAGAGGAAGCTCTAACTACTGTTAAAACTGCTAGAAATGCTCATGTTTTCTCCTGTTTCAAAGAATGATTCATTACCAAATAGAAATTATAGGCCAGTCCTCTTTGAAAACACCGTATTTTCTGAGTTTCCCAGGGAATTACCAGGAAACGAAGTAGGAAACCACTGTAAACGGTGAAGTCACATATATTTCTTTTAGTGTGTCAGGTAAAGCACTCTACACAGGAGACTCTATCGTTCTTGAAACCAGTGTTTGCTCTTTAGTATATTTTATAAACTAGAAAGTTCACTGAAGCGTACAATGAAGCAGAACAACAACGGAACAGCAAAGTCCTAATTCCATCTATTGAAATCGATGGATAATATGTATATGTTGGCTAGAATGTTCAATGTACATTGCTTCTATCTGGTTGAAAACTGTTGTCGGACTCTTTCGGAACACAGTTTTTCTGAGTTAACAAATAAGGGCAACAGGAACTTACTGAAAGACATTCATGAGAAACAAGATAGCACCTAGTACCTTCAGTTCAAAGAGCCACGTCGGTACTTCCAGTAGTATATGCGCTACTCTCCTCGGAAAACAAGATATGTCCAGACATTGCTATCTCTGCTTCTGCCTTCAATGGCAATGCCACCGGTGACTATCTCACACAATGAACTCCATCACCACACGGACAGAGAAGAGGAAGCTCTAACTTCTGTTATAACTGCGAGAAATGCTCATGTTTTCTCCTGTTTCAAAGAATGATTCATTACCAAATAGAAATTATAGGCCAGTCCTCTTTGAAAACACCGTATTTTCTGAGTTTCCCAGGGAATTACCAGGAAACGAAGTAGGAAACCACTGTAAACGGTGAAGTCACATATATTTCTTTTAGTGTGTCAGGTAAAGCACTCTACACAGGAGACTCTATCGTTCTTGAAACCAGTGTTTGCTCTTTAGTATATTTTATAAACTAGAAAGTTCACTGAAGCATACAATGAAGCAGAACAACAACGGAACAGCAAAGTCCTAATTCCATCTGTTGAAATCGATGGATAATATGTATATGTTGGCTAGAATGTTCAATGTACATTGCTTCTATCTGGTTGAAAACTGTTGTTGGACTCTTTCGGAACATAGTTTTTCTGCGTTAACAAGTAAGGGCAACAGGAACTTACTGAAAGACATTCATGAGAAACAAGATAGCACCTAGTACCTTCAGTTCAAAGAGCCACGTCGTTACTTCCAGTAGTATATGCGCTACTCTCCTCGGAAAACAAGATATGTCCAGACATTGCTATCTCTGCTTCTGCCTTCAATGGCAATGCCACAGGTGAATATCTCACACAATGAACTCCATCACCACACGGACAGAGAAGAGGAAGCTCTAACTACTGTTAAAACTGCTAGAAATGCTCATGTTTTCTCCTGTTTCAAAGAATGATTCATTACCAAATAGAAATTATAGGCCAGTCCTCTTTGAAAACACCGTATTTTCTGAGTTTCCCAGGGAATTACCAGGAAACGAAGTAGGAAACCACTGTAAACGGTGAAGTCACATATATTTCTTTTAGTGTGTCAGGTAAAGCACTCTACACAGGAGACTCTATCGTTCTTGAAACCAGTGTTTGCTCTTTAGTATATTTTATAAACTAGAAAGTTCACTGAAGCGTACAATGAAGCAGAACAACAACGGAACAGCAAAGTCCTAATTCCATCTATTGAAATCGATGGATAATATGTATATGTTGGCTAGAATGTTCAATGTACATTGCTTCTATCTGGTTGAAAACTGTTGTCGGACTCTTTCGGAACACAGTTTTTCTGAGTTAACAAATAAGGGCAACAGGAACTTACTGAAAGACATTCATGAGAAACAAGATAGCACCTAGTACCTTCAGTTCAAAGAGCCACGTCGGTACTTCCAGTAGTATATGCGCTACTCTCCTCGGAAAACAAGATATGTCCAGACATTGCTATCTCTGCTTCTGCCTTCAATGGCAATGCCACCGGTGACTATCTCACACAATGAACTCCATCACCACACGGACAGAGAAGAGGAAGCTCTAACTTCTGTTATAACTGCGAGAAATGCTCATGTTTTCTCCTGTTTCAAAGAATGATTCATTACCAAATAGAAATTATAGGCCAGTCCTCTTTGAAAACACCGTATTTTCTGAGTTTCCCAGGGAATTACCAGGAAACGAAGTAGGAAACCACTGTAAACGGTGAAGTCACATATATTTCTTTTAGTGTGTCAGGTAAAGCACTCTACACAGGAGACTCTATCGTTCTTGAAACCAGTGTTTGCTCTTTAGTATATTTTATAAACTAGAAAGTTCACTGAAGCATACAATGAAGCAGAACAACAACGGAACAGCAAAGTCCTAATTCCATCTGTTGAAATCGATGGATAATATGTATATGTTGGCTAGAATGTTCAATGTACATTGCTTCTATCTGGTTGAAAACTGTTGTTGGACTCTTTCGGAACATAGTTTTTCTGCGTTAACAAGTAAGGGCAACAGGAACTTACTGAAAGACATTCATGAGAAACAAGATAGCACCTAGTACCTTCAGTTCAAAGAGCCACGTCGTTACTTCCAGTAGTATATGCGCTACTCTCCTCGGAAAACAAGATATGTCCAGACATTGCTATCTCTGCTTCTGCCTTCAATGGCAAGGCCACCGGTGACTATCTCACACAATGAACTCCATCACCACACGGACAGAGAAGAGGAAGCTCTAACTACTGTTAAAACTGCTAGAAATGCTCATGTTTTCTCCTGTTTCAAAGAATGATTCATTACCAAATAGAAATTATAGGCCAGTCCTCTTTGAAAACACCGTATTTTCTGAGTTTCCCAGGGAATTACCAGGAAACGAAGTAGGAAACCACTGTAAACGGTGAAGTCACATATATTTCTTTTAGTGTGTCAGGTAAAGCACTCTACACAGGAGACTCTATCGTACTTGAAACCAGTGTTTGCTCTTTAGTATATTTTATAAACTAGAAAGTGCACTGAAGCATACAATGAAGCAGAACAACAACGGAACAGCAAAGTCCTAATTCCATCTGTTGAAATCGATGGATAATATGTATATGTTGGCTAGAATGTTCAATGTACATTGCTTCTATCTGGTTGAAAACTGTTGTTGGACTCTTTCGGAACACAGTTTTTCTGAGTTAACAAATAAGGGCAACAGGAACTTACTGAAAGACATTCATGAGAAACAAGATAGCACCTAGTACCTTCAGTTCAAAGAGCCACGTCGGTACTTCCAGTAGTATATGCGCTACTCTCCTCGGAAAACAAGATATGTCCAGACATTGCTATCTCTGCTTCTGCCTTCAATGGCAATGCCACCGGTGACTATCTCACACAATGAACTCCATCACCACACGGACAGAGAAGAGGAAGCTCTAACTTCTGTTATAACTGCGAGAAATGCTCATGTTTTCTCCTGTTTCAAAGAATGATTCATTACCAAATAGAAATTATAGGCCAGTCCTCTGAAAACACCGTATTTTCTGAGTTTCACAGGGAATTACCAGGAAACGAAGTAGGAAACCACTGTAAACGGTGAAGTCACATATATTTCTTTTAGTGTGTCAGGTAAAGCACTCTACACAGGAGACTCTATCGTTCTTGAAACCAGTGTTTGCTCTTTAGTATATTTTATAAACTAGAAAGTTCACTGAAGCATACAATGAAGCAGAACAACAACGGAACAGCAAAGTCCTAATTCCATCTGTTGAAATCGATGGATAATATGTATATGTTGGCTAGAATGTTCAATGTACATTGCTTCTATCTGGTTGAAAACTGTTGTTGGACTCTTTCGGAACATAGTTTTTCTGCGTTAACAAGTAAGGGCAACAGGAACTTACTGAAAGACATTCATGAGAAACAAGATAGCACCTAGTACCTTCAGTTCAAAGAGCCACGTCGTTACTTCCAGTAGTATATGCGCTACTCTCCTCGGAAAACAAGATATGTCCAGACATTGCTATCTCTGCTTCTGCCTTCAATGGCAATGCCACCGGTGACTATCTCACACAATGAACTCCATCACCACACGGACAGAGAAGAGGAAGCTCTAACTACTGTTAAAACTGCTAGAAATGCTCATGTTTTCTCCTGTTTCAAAGAATGATTCATTACCAAATAGAAATTATAGGCCAGTCCTCTTTGAAAACACCGTATATTCTGAGTTTCCCAGGGAATTACCAGGAAACGAAGTAGGAAACCACTGTAAACGGTGAAGTCACATATATTTCTTTTAGTGTGTCAGGTAAAGCACTCTACACAGGAGACTCTATCGTTCTTGAAACCAGTGTTTGCTCTTTAGTATATTTTATAAACTAGAAAGTTCACTGAAGCGTACAATGAAGCAGAACAACAACGGAACAGCAAAGTCCTAATTCCATCTATTGAAATCGATGGATAATATGTATATGTTGGCTAGAATGTTCAATGTACATTGCTTCTATCTGGTTGAAAACTGTTGTCGGACTCTTTCGGAACACAGTTTTTCTGAGTTAACAAATAAGGGCAACAGGAACTTACTGAAAGACATTCATGAGAAACAAGATAGCACCTAGTACCTTCAGTTCAAAGAGCCACGTCGGTACTTCCAGTAGTATATGCGCTACTCTCCTCGGAAAACAAGATATGTCCAGACATTGCTATCTCTGCTTCTGCCTTCAATGGCAATGCCACCGGTGACTATCTCACACAATGAACTCCATCACCACACGGACAGAGAAGAGGAAGCTCTAACTTCTGTTATAACTGCGAGAAATGCTCATGTTTTCTCCTGTTTCAAAGAATGATTCATTACCAAATAGAAATTATAGGCCAGTCCTCTTTGAAAACACCGTATTTTCTGAGTTTCCCAGGGAATTACCAGGAAACGAAGTAGGAAACCACTGTAAACGGTGAAGTCACATATATTTCTTTTAGTGTGTCAGGTAAAGCACTCTACACAGGAGACTCTATCGTTCTTGAAACCAGTGTTTGCTCTTTAGTATATTTTATAAACTAGAAAGTTCACTGAAGCATACAATGAAGCAGAACAACAACGGAACAGCAAAGTCCTAATTCCATCTGTTGAAATCGATGGATAATATGTATATGTTGGCTAGAATGTTCAATGTACATTGCTTCTATCTGGTTGAAAACTGTTGTTGGACTCTTTCGGAACATAGTTTTTCTGCGTTAACAAGTAAGGGCAACAGGAACTTACTGAAAGACATTCATGAGAAACAAGATAGCACCTAGTACCTTCAGTTCAAAGAGCCACGTCGTTACTTCCAGTAGTATATGCGCTACTCTCCTCGGAAAACAAGATATGTCCAGACATTGCTATCTCTGCTTCTGCCTTCAATGGCAATGCCACAGGTGAATATCTCACACAATGAACTCCATCACCACACGGACAGAGAAGAGGAAGCTCTAACTACTGTTAAAACTGCTAGAAATGCTCATGTTTTCTCCTGTTTCAAAGAATGATTCATTACCAAATAGAAATTATAGGCCAGTCCTCTTTGAAAACACCGTATTTTCTGAGTTTCCCAGGGAATTACCAGGAAACGAAGTAGGAAACCACTGTAAACGGTGAAGTCACATATATTTCTTTTAGTGTGTCAGGTAAAGCACTCTACACAGGAGACTCTATCGTTCTTGAAACCAGTGTTTGCTCTTTAGTATATTTTATAAACTAGAAAGTTCACTGAAGCGTACAATGAAGCAGAACAACAACGGAACAGCAAAGTCCTAATTCCATCTATTGAAATCGATGGATAATATGTATATGTTGGCTAGAATGTTCAATGTACATTGCTTCTATCTGGTTGAAAACTGTTGTCGGACTCTTTCGGAACACAGTTTTTCTGAGTTAACAAATAAGGGCAACAGGAACTTACTGAAAGACATTCATGAGAAACAAGATAGCACCTAGTACCTTCAGTTCAAAGAGCCACGTCGGTACTTCCAGTAGTATATGCGCTACTCTCCTCGGAAAACAAGATATGTCCAGACATTGCTATCTCTGCTTCTGCCTTCAATGGCAATGCCACCGGTGACTATCTCACACAATGAACTCCATCACCACACGGACAGAGAAGAGGAAGCTCTAACTTCTGTTATAACTGCGAGAAATGCTCATGTTTTCTCCTGTTTCAAAGAATGATTCATTACCAAATAGAAATTATAGGCCAGTCCTCTTTGAAAACACCGTATTTTCTGAGTTTCCCAGGGAATTACCAGGAAACGAAGTAGGAAACCACTGTAAACGGTGAAGTCACATATATTTCTTTTAGTGTGTCAGGTAAAGCACTCTACACAGGAGACTCTATCGTTCTTGAAACCAGTGTTTGCTCTTTAGTATATTTTATAAACTAGAAAGTTCACTGAAGCATACAATGAAGCAGAACAACAACGGAACAGCAAAGTCCTAATTCCATCTGTTGAAATCGATGGATAATATGTATATGTTGGCTAGAATGTTCAATGTACATTGCTTCTATCTGGTTGAAAACTGTTGTTGGACTCTTTCGGAACATAGTTTTTCTGCGTTAACAAGTAAGGGCAACAGGAACTTACTGAAAGACATTCATGAGAAACAAGATAGCACCTAGTACCTTCAGTTCAAAGAGCCACGTCGTTACTTCCAGTAGTATATGCGCTACTCTCCTCGGAAAACAAGATATGTCCAGACATTGCTATCTCTGCTTCTGCCTTCAATGGCAAGGCCACCGGTGACTATCTCACACAATGAACTCCATCACCACACGGACAGAGAAGAGGAAGCTCTAACTACTGTTAAAACTGCTAGAAATGCTCATGTTTTCTCCTGTTTCAAAGAATGATTCATTACCAAATAGAAATTATAGGCCAGTCCTCTTTGAAAACACCGTATTTTCTGAGTTTCCCAGGGAATTACCAGGAAACGAAGTAGGAAACCACTGTAAACGGTGAAGTCACATATATTTCTTTTAGTGTGTCAGGTAAAGCACTCTACACAGGAGACTCTATCGTACTTGAAACCAGTGTTTGCTCTTTAGTATATTTTATAAACTAGAAAGTGCACTGAAGCATACAATGAAGCAGAACAACAACGGAACAGCAAAGTCCCAATTCCATCTGTTGAAATCGATGGATAATATGTATATGTTGGCTAGAATGTTCAATGTACATTGCTTCTATCTGGTTGAAAACTGTTGTTGGACTCTTTCGGAACACAGTTTTTCTGAGTTAACAAATAAGGGCAACAGGAACTTACTGAAAGACATTCATGAGAAACAAGATAGCACCTAGTACCTTCAGTTCAAAGAGCCACGTCGGTACTTCCAGTAGTATATGCGCTACTCTCCTCGGAAAACAAGATATGTCCAGACATTGCTATCTCTGCTTCTGCCTTCAATGGCAATGCCACCGGTGACTATCTCACACAATGAACTCCATCACCACACGGACAGAGAAGAGGAAGCTCTAACTTCTGTTATAACTGCGAGAAATGCTCATGTTTTCTCCTGTTTCAAAGAATGATTCATTACCAAATAGAAATTATAGGCCAGTCCTCTGAAAACACCGTATTTTCTGAGTTTCCCAGGGAATTACCAGGAAACGAAGTAGGAAACCACTGTAAACGGTGAAGTCACATATATTTCTTTTAGTGTGTCAGGTAAAGCACTCTACACAGGAGACTCTATCGTTCTTGAAACCAGTGTTTGCTCTTTAGTATATTTTATAAACTAGAAAGTTCACTGAAGCATACAATGAAGCAGAACAACAACGGAACAGCAAAGTCCTAATTCCATCTGTTGAAATCGATGGATAATATGTATATGTTGGCTAGAATGTTCAATGTACATTGCTTCTATCTGGTTGAAAACTGTTGTTGGACTCTTTCGGAACATAGTTTTTCTGCGTTAACAAGTAAGGGCAACAGGAACTTACTGAAAGACATTCATGAGAAACAAGATAGCACCTAGTACCTTCAGTTCAAAGAGCCACGTCGTTACTTCCAGTAGTATATGCGCTACTCTCCTCGGAAAACAAGATATGTCCAGACATTGCTATCTCTGCTTCTGCCTTCAATGGCAATGCCACCGGTGACTATCTCACACAATGAACTCCATCACCACACGGACAGAGAAGAGGAAGCTCTAACTACTGTTAAAACTGCTAGAAATGCTCATGTTTTCTCCTGTTTCAAAGAATGATTCATTACCAAATAGAAATTATAGGCCAGTCCTCTTTGAAAACACCGTATATTCTGAGTTTCCCAGGGAATTACCAGGAAACGAAGTAGGAAACCACTGTAAACGGTGAAGTCACATATATTTCTTTTAGTGTGTCAGGTAAAGCACTCTACACAGGAGACTCTATCGTTCTTGAAACAGTGTTTGCTCTTTAGTATATTTTATAAACTAGAAAGTGCACTGAAGCATACAATGAAGCAGAACAACAACGGAACAGCAAAGTCCTAATTCCATCTGTTGAAATCGATGGATAATATGTATATGTTGGCTAGAATGTTCAATGTACATTGCTTCTATCTGGTTGAAAACTGTTGTTGGACTCTTTCGGAACACAGTTTTTCTGAGTTAACAAATAAGGGCAACAGGAACTTACTGAAAGACATTCATGAGAAACAAGATAGCACCTAGTACCTTCAGTTCAAAGAGCCACGTCGGTACTTCCAGTAGTATATGCGCTACTCTCCTCGGAAAACAAGATATGTCCAGACATTGCTATCTCTGCTTCTGCCTTCAATGGCAATGCCACCGGTGACTATCTCACACAATGAACTCCATCACCACACGGACAGAGAAGAGGAAGCTCTAACTTCTGTTATAACTGCGAGAAATGCTCATGTTTTCTCCTGTTTCAAAGAATGATTCATTACCAAATAGAAATTATAGGCCAGTCCTCTTTGAAAACACCGTATTTTCTGAGTTTCCCAGGGAATTACCAGGAAACGAAGGAGGAAACCACTGTAAACGGTGAAGTCACATATATTTCTTTTAGTGTGTCAGGTAAAGCACTCTACACAGGAGACTCTATCGTTCTTGAAACCAGTGTTTGCTCTTTAGTATATTGTATAAACTAGAAAGTTCACTGAAGCATACAATGAAGCAGAACATCAACGGAACAGCAAAGTCCTAATTCCATCTGTTGAAATCGATGGATAATATGTATATGTTGGCTAGAATGTTCAATGTACATTGCTTCTATCTGGTTGAAAACTGTTGTTGGACTCTTTCGGAACATAGTTTTTCTGCGTTAACAAGTAAGGGCAACAGGAACTTACTGAAAGACATTCATGAGAAACAAGATAGCACCTAGTACCTTCAGTTCAAAGAGCCACGTCGTTACTTCCAGTAGTATATGCGCTACTCTCCTCGGAAAACAAGATATGTCCAGACATTGCTATCTCTGCTTCTGCCTTCAA
The DNA here is from genome assembly GCF_987537825.1 of Furipterus horrens. Lineage (NCBI taxonomy): Eukaryota > Metazoa > Chordata > Mammalia > Chiroptera > Furipteridae > Furipterus > Furipterus horrens. Next base: position 125,068,767 of record NW_028327175.1, read on the forward strand.
TGGCAAGGCCACCGGTGACTATCTCACACAATGAACTCCATCACCACACGGACAGAGAAGAGGAAGCTCTAACTACTGTTAAAACTGCTAGAAATGCTCATGTTTTCTCCTGTTTCAAAGAATGATTCATTACCAAATAGAAATTATAGGCCAGTCCTCTTTGAAAACACCGTATTTTCTGAGTTTCCCAGGGAATTACCAGGAAACGAAGTAGGAAACCACTGTAAACGGTGAAGTCACATATATTTCTTTTGTGTGTCAGGTAAAGCACTCTACACAGGAGACTCTATCGTACTTGAAACCAGTGTTTGCTCTTTAGCATATTTTATAAACTAGAAAGTGCACTGAAGCATACAATGAAGCAGAACAACAACGGAACAGCAAAGTCCTAATTCCATCTGTTGAAATCGATGGATAATATGTATATGTTGGCTAGAATCCTCAATGTACATTGCTTCTATCTGGTTGAAAACTGTTGTCGGACTCTTTCGGAACACAGTTTTTCTGAGTTAACAAATAAGGGCAACAGGAACTTACTGAAAGACATTCATGAGAAACAAGATAGCACCTAGTACCTTCAGTTCAAAGAGCCACGTCGGTACTTCCAGTAGTATATGCGCTACTCTCCTCGGAAAACAAGATATGTCCAGACATTGCTATCTCTGCTTCTGCCTTCAATGGCAATGCCACCGGTGACTATCTCACACAATGAACTCCATCACCACACGGACAGAGAAGAGGAAGCTCTAACTTCTGTTATAACTGCGAGAAATGCTCATGTTTTCTCCTGTTTCAAAGAATGATTCATTACCAAATAGAAATTATAGGCCAGTCCTCTTTGAAAACACCGTATTTTCTGAGTTTCCCAGGGAATTACCAGGAAACGAAGTAGGAAACCACTGTAAACGGTGAAGTCACATATATTTCTTTTAGTGTGTCAGGTAAAGCACTCTACACAGGAGACTCTATCGTTCTTGAAACCAGTGTTTGCTCTTTAGTATATTTTATAAACTAGAAAGTTCACTGAAGCATACAATGAAGCAGAACAACAACGGAACAGCAAAGTCCTAATTCCATCTGTTGAAATCGATGGATAATATGTATATGTTGGCTAGAATGTTCAATGTACATTGCTTCTATCTGGTTGAAAACTGTTGTTGGACTCTTTCGGAACATAGTTTTTCTGCGTTAACAAGTAAGGGCAACAGGAACTTACTGAAAGACATTCATGAGAAACAAGATAGCACCTAGTACCTTCAGTTCAAAGAGCCACGTCGTTACTTCCAGTAGTATATGCGCTACTCTCCTCGGAAAACAAGATATGTCCAGACATTGCTATCTCTGCTTCTGCCTTCAATGGCAATGCCACCGGTGACTATCTCACACAATGAACTCCATCACCACACGGACAGAGAAGAGGAAGCTCTAACTACTGTTAAAACTGCTAGAAATGCTCATGTTTTCTCCTGTTTCAAAGAATGATTCATTACCAAATAGAAATTATAGGCCAGTCCTCTTTGAAAACACCGTATATTCTGAGTTTCCCAGGGAATTACCAGGAAACGAAGTAGGAAACCACTGTAAACGGTGAAGTCACATATATTTCTTTTAGTGTGTCAGGTAAAGCACTCTACACAGGAGACTCTATCGTTCTTGAAACAGTGTTTGCTCTTTAGTATATTTTATAAACTAGAAAGTGCACTGAAGCATACAATGAAGCAGAACAACAACGGAACAGCAAAGTCCTAATTCCATCTGTTGAAATCGATGGATAATATGTATATGTTGGCTAGAATGTTCAATGTACATTGCTTCTATCTGGTTGAAAACTGTTGTTGGACTCTTTCGGAACACAGTTTTTCTGAGTTAACAAATAAGGGCAACAGGAACTTACTGAAAGACATTCATGAGAAACAAGATAGCACCTAGTACCTTCAGTTCAAAGAGCCACGTCGGTACTTCCAGTAGTATATGCGCTACTCTCCTCGGAAAACAAGATATGTCCAGACATTGCTATCTCTGCTTCTGCCTTCAATGGCAATGCCACCGGTGACTATCTCACACAATGAACTCCATCACCACACGGACAGAGAAGAGGAAGCTCTAACTTCTGTTATAACTGCGAGAAATGCTCATGTTTTCTCCTGTTTCAAAGAATGATTCATTACCAAATAGAAATTATAGGCCAGTCCTCTTTGAAAACACCGTATTTTCTGAGTTTCCCAGGGAATTACCAGGAAACGAAGGAGGAAACCACTGTAAACGGTGAAGTCACATATATTTCTTTTAGTGTGTCAGGTAAAGCACTCTACACAGGAGACTCTATCGTTCTTGAAACCAGTGTTTGCTCTTTAGTATATTGTATAAACTAGAAAGTTCACTGAAGCATACAATGAAGCAGAACATCAACGGAACAGCAAAGTCCTAATTCCATCTGTTGAAATCGATGGATAATATGTATATGTTGGCTAGAATGTTCAATGTACATTGCTTCTATCTGGTTGAAAACTGTTGTTGGACTCTTTCGGAACATAGTTTTTCTGAGTTAACAAATAATGGCAACAGGAACTTACTGAAAGACATTCATGAGAAACAAGATAGCACCTAGTACCTTCAGTTCAAAGAGCCACGTCTGTACTTCCAGTAGTATATGCACTACTCTCCTCGGAAAACAAGATATGTCCAGACATTGCTATCTCTGCTTCTGCCTTCAATGGCAATGCCACCGGTAACTATCTCACACAATGAACTCCATCACCACACGGACAGAGAAGAGGAAGCTCTAACTTCTGTTATAACTGCGAGAAATGCTCATGTTTTCTCCTGTTTCAAAGAATGATTCATTACCATATAGAAATTATAGGCCAGTCCTCTTTGAAAACACCGTATTTTCTGAGTTTCACAGGGAATTACCAGGAAACGAAGTAGGAAACCACTGTAAACGGTGAAGTCACATATATTTCTTTTAGTGTGTCAGGTAAAGCACTCTACTCAGGAGACTCTATCGTTCTTGAAACCAGTGTTTGCTCTTTAGTATATTGTATAAACTAGAAAGTTCACTGAAGCATACAATGAAGCAGAACAACAACGGAACAGCAAAGTCCTAATTCCATCTGTTGAAATCGATGGATAATATGTATATGTTGGCTAGAATGTTCAATGTACATTGCTTCTATCTGGTTGAAAACTGTTGTTGGACTCTTTCGGAACATAGTTTTTCTGCGTTAACAAGTAAGGGCAACAGGAACTTACTGAAAGACATTCATGAGAAACAAGAAAGCACCTGGTACTTTCAGTTCAAAGATCTACATCTGTACTTCCAGTAGTATATGCGCTACTCTCCTCGGAAAACAAGATATGTCCAGACATTGCTATCTCTGCTTCTGCCTTCAATGGCAAGGCCACCGGTGACTATCTCACACAATGAACTCCATCACCACACGGACAGAGAAGAGGAAGCTCTAACTACTGTTAAAACTGCTAGAAATGCTCATGTTTTCTCCTGTTTCAAAGAATGATTCATTACCAAATAGAAATTATAGGCCAGTCCTCTTTGAAAACACCGTATTTTCTGAGTTTCCCATTGAATTACCAGGAAACGAAGTAGGAAACCACTGTAAACCGTGAAGTCACATATATTTCTTTTAGTGTGTCAGGTAAAGAACTCTACACAGGAGACTCTATCGTTCTTGAAACCAGTGTTTGCTCTTTAGTATATTTTATAAACTAGAAAGTGCACTGAAGCGTACAATGAAGCAGAACAACAACGGAACAGCAAAGTCCTAATTCCATCTGTTGAAATCGATGGATAATATGTATATGTTGGCTAGAATGTTCAATGTACATTGCTTCTATCTGGTTGAAAACTGTTTTCGGACTCTTTCGGAACACAGTTTTTCTGAGTTAACAAATAAGGGCAACAGGAACTTACTGAAAGACATTCATGAGAAACAAGATAGCACCTAGTACCTTCAGTTCAAAGAGCCACGTCGGTACTTCCAGTAGTATATGCGCTACTCTCCTCGGAAAACAAGATATGTCCAGACATTGCTATCTCTGCTTCTGCCTTCAATGGCAATGCCACCGGTGACTATCTCACACAATGAACTCCATCACCACACGGACAGAGAAGAGGAAGCTCTAACTTCTGTTATAACTGCGAGAAATGCTCATGTTTTCTCCTGTTTCAAAGAATGATTCATTACCAAATAGAAATTATAGGCCAGTCCTCTTTGAAAACACCGTATATTCTGAGTTTCCCAGGGAATTACCAGGAAACGAAGTAGGAAACCACTGTAAACGGTGAAGTCACATATATTTCTTTTAGTGTGTCAGGTAAAGCACTCTACACAGGAGACTCTATCGTTCTTGAAACAGTGTTTGCTCTTTAGTATATTTTATAAACTAGAAAGTGCACTGAAGCATACAATGAAGCAGAACAACAACGGAACAGCAAAGTCCTAATTCCATCTGTTGAAATCGATGGATAATATGTATATGTTGGCTAGAATGTTCAATGTACATTGCTTCTATCTGGTTGAAAACTGTTGTTGGACTCTTTCGGAACACAGTTTTTCTGAGTTAACAAATAAGGGCAACAGGAACTTACTGAAAGACATTCATGAGAAACAAGATAGCACCTAGTACCTTCAGTTCAAAGAGCCACGTCGGTACTTCCAGTAGTATATGCGCTACTCTCCTCGGAAAACAAGATATGTCCAGACATTGCTATCTCTGCTTCTGCCTTCAATGGCAATGCCACCGGTGACTATCTCACACAATGAACTCCATCACCACACGGACAGAGAAGAGGAAGCTCTAACTTCTGTTATAACTGCGAGAAATGCTCATGTTTTCTCCTGTTTCAAAGAATGATTCATTACCAAATAGAAATTATAGGCCAGTCCTCTTTGAAAACACCGTATTTTCTGAGTTTCCCAGGGAATTACCAGGAAACGAAGGAGGAAACCACTGTAAACGGTGAAGTCACATATATTTCTTTTAGTGTGTCAGGTAAAGCACTCTACACAGGAGACTCTATCGTTCTTGAAACCAGTGTTTGCTCTTTAGTATATTGTATAAACTAGAAAGTTCACTGAAGCATACAATGAAGCAGAACATCAACGGAACAGCAAAGTCCTAATTCCATCTGTTGAAATCGATGGATAATATGTATATGTTGGCTAGAATGTTCAATGTACATTGCTTCTATCTGGTTGAAAACTGTTGTTGGACTCTTTCGGAACATAGTTTTTCTGAGTTAACAAATAATGGCAACAGGAACTTACTGAAAGACATTCATGAGAAACAAGATAGCACCTAGTACCTTCAGTTCAAAGAGCCACGTCTGTACTTCCAGTAGTATATGCACTACTCTCCTCGGAAAACAAGATATGTCCAGACATTGCTATCTCTGCTTCTGCCTTCAATGGCAATGCCACCGGTAACTATCTCACACAATGAACTCCATCACCACACGGACAGAGAAGAGGAAGCTCTAACTTCTGTTATAACTGCGAGAAATGCTCATGTTTTCTCCTGTTTCAAAGAATGATTCATTACCATATAGAAATTATAGGCCAGTCCTCTTTGAAAACACCGTATTTTCTGAGTTTCACAGGGAATTACCAGGAAACGAAGTAGGAAACCACTGTAAACGGTGAAGTCACATATATTTCTTTTAGTGTGTCAGGTAAAGCACTCTACTCAGGAGACTCTATCGTTCTTGAAACCAGTGTTTGCTCTTTAGTATATTGTATAAACTAGAAAGTTCACTGAAGCATACAATGAAGCAGAACAACAACGGAACAGCAAAGTCCTAATTCCATCTGTTGAAATCGATGGATAATATGTATATGTTGGCTAGAATGTTCAATGTACATTGCTTCTATCTGGTTGAAAACTGTTGTCGGACTCTTTCGGAACACAGTTTTTCTGAGTTAACAAATAAGGGCAACAGGAACTTACTGAAAGACATTCATGAGAAACAAGATAGCACCTAGTACCTTCAGTTCAAAGAGCCACGTCGGTACTTCCAGTAGTATATGCGCTACTCTCCTCGGAAAACAAGATATGTCCAGACATTGCTATCTCTGCTTCTGCCTTCAATGGCAATGCCACCGGTGACTATCTCACACAATGAACTCCATCACCACACGGACAGAGAAGAGGAAGCTCTAACTTCTGTTATAACTGCGAGAAATGCTCATGTTTTCTCCTGTTTCAAAGAATGATTCATTACCAAATAGAAATTATAGGCCAGTCCTCTTTGAAAACACCGTATTTTCTGAGTTTCCCAGGGAATTACCAGGAAACGAAGTAGGAAACCACTGTAAACGGTGAAGTCACATATATTTCTTTTAGTGTGTCAGGTAAAGCACTCTACACAGGAGACTCTATCTTTCTTGAAACCAGTGTTTGCTCTTTAGTATATTTTATAAACTAGAAAGTTCACTGAAGCATACAATGAAGCAGAACAACAACGGAACAGCAAAGTCCTAATTCCATCTGTTGAAATCGATGGATAATATGTATATGTTGGCTAGAATGTTCAATGTACATTGCTTCTATCTGGTTGAAAACTGTTGTTGGACTCTTTCGGAACATAGTTTTTCTGCGTTAACAAGTAAGGGCAACAGGAACTTACTGAAAGACATTCATGAGAAACAAGATAGCACCTAGTACCTTCAGTTCAAAGAGCCACGTCGTTACTTCCAGTAGTATATGCGCTACTCTCCTCGGAAAACAAGATATGTCCAGACATTGCTATCTCTGCTTCTGCCTTCAATGGCAATGCCACAGGTGAATATCTCACACAATGAACTCCATCACCACACGGACAGAGAAGAGGAAGCTCTAACTACTGTTAAAACTGCTAGAAATGCTCATGTTTTCTCCTGTTTCAAAGAATGATTCATTACCAAATAGAAATTATAGGCCAGTCCTCTTTGAAAACACCGTATTTTCTGAGTTTCCCAGGGAATTACCAGGAAACGAAGTAGGAAACCACTGTAAACGGTGAAGTCACATATATTTCTTTTAGTGTGTCAGGTAAAGCACTCTACACAGGAGACTCTATCGTTCTTGAAACCAGTGTTTGCTCTTTAGTATATTTTATAAACTAGAAAGTTCACTGAAGCGTACAATGAAGCAGAACAACAACGGAACAGCAAAGTCCTAATTCCATCTATTGAAATCGATGGATAATATGTATATGTTGGCTAGAATGTTCAATGTACATTGCTTCTATCTGGTTGAAAACTGTTGTCGGACTCTTTCGGAACACAGTTTTTCTGAGTTAACAAATAAGGGCAACAGGAACTTACTGAAAGACATTCATGAGAAACAAGATAGCACCTAGTACCTTCAGTTCAAAGAGCCACGTCGGTACTTCCAGTAGTATATGCGCTACTCTCCTCGGAAAACAAGATATGTCCAGACATTGCTATCTCTGCTTCTGCCTTCAATGGCAATGCCACCGGTGACTATCTCACACAATGAACTCCATCACCACACGGACAGAGAAGAGGAAGCTCTAACTTCTGTTATAACTGCGAGAAATGCTCATGTTTTCTCCTGTTTCAAAGAATGATTCATTACCAAATAGAAATTATAGGCCAGTCCTCTTTGAAAACACCGTATTTTCTGAGTTTCCCAGGGAATTACCAGGAAACGAAGTAGGAAACCACTGTAAACGGTGAAGTCACATATATTTCTTTTAGTGTGTCAGGTAAAGCACTCTACACAGGAGACTCTATCGTTCTTGAAACCAGTGTTTGCTCTTTAGTATATTTTATAAACTAGAAAGTTCACTGAAGCATACAATGAAGCAGAACAACAACGGAACAGCAAAGTCCTAATTCCATCTGTTGAAATCGATGGATAATATGTATATGTTGGCTAGAATGTTCAATGTACATTGCTTCTATCTGGTTGAAAACTGTTGTTGGACTCTTTCGGAACATAGTTTTTCTGCGTTAACAAGTAAGGGCAACAGGAACTTACTGAAAGACATTCATGAGAAACAAGATAGCACCTAGTACCTTCAGTTCAAAGAGCCACGTCGTTACTTCCAGTAGTATATGCGCTACTCTCCTCGGAAAACAAGATATGTCCAGACATTGCTATCTCTGCTTCTGCCTTGAATGGCAAGGCCACCGGTGACTATCTCACACAATGAACTCCATCACCACACGGACAGAGAAGAGGAAGCTCTAACTACTGTTAAAACTGCTAGAAATGCTCATGTTTTCTCCTGTTTCAAAGAATGATTCATTACCAAATAGAAATTATAGGCCAGTCCTCTTTGAAAACACCGTATTTTCTGAGTTTCCCAGGGAATTACCAGGAAACGAAGTAGGAAACCACTGTAAACGGTGAAGTCACATATATTTCTTTTGTGTGTCAGGTAAAGCACTCTACACAGGAGACTCTATCGTACTTGAAACCAGTGTTTGCTCTTTAGTATATTTTATAAACTAGAAAGTGCACTGAAGCATACAATGAAGCAGAACAACAACGGAACAGCAAAGTCCTAATTCCATCTGTTGAAATCGATGGATAATATGTATATGTTGGCTAGAATCTTCAATGTACATTGCTTCTATCTGGTTGAAAACTGTTGTCGGACTCTTTCGGAACACAGTTTTTCTGAGTTAACAAATAAGGGCAACAGGAACTTACTGAAAGACATTCATGAGAAACAAGATAGCACCTAGTACCTTCAGTTCAAAGAGCCACGTCGGTACTTCCAGTAGTATATGCGCTACTCTCCTCGGAAAACAAGATATGTCCAGACATTGCTATCTCTGCTTCTGCCTTCAATGGCAATGCCACCGGTGACTATCTCACACAATGAACTCCATCACCACACGGACAGAGAAGAGGAAGCTCTAACTTCTGTTATAACTGCGAGAAATGCTCATGTTTTCTCCTGTTTCAAAGAATGATTCATTACCAAATAGAAATTATAGGCCAGTCCTCTTTGAAAACACCGTATTTTCTGAGTTTCCCAGGGAATTACCAGGAAACGAAGTAGGAAACCACTGTAAACGGTGAAGTCACATATATTTCTTTTAGTGTGTCAGGTAAAGCACTCTACACAGGAGACTCTATCGTTCTTGAAACCAGTGTTTGCTCTTTAGTATATTTTATAAACTAGAAAGTTCACTGAAGCATACAATGAAGCAGAACAACAACGGAACAGCAAAGTCCTAATTCCATCTGTTGAAATCGATGGATAATATGTATATGTTGGCTAGAATGTTCAATGTACATTGCTTCTATCTGGTTGAAAACTGTTGTTGGACTCTTTCGGAACATAGTTTTTCTGCGTTAACAAGTAAGGGCAACAGGAACTTACTGAAAGACATTCATGAGAAACAAGATAGCACCTAGTACCTTCAGTTCAAAGAGTCACGTCGTTACTTCCAGTAGTATATGCGCTACTCTCCTCGGAAAACAAGATATGTCCAGACATTGCTATCTCTGCTTCTGCCTTCAATGGCAATGCCACCGGTGACTATCTCACACAATGAACTCCATCACCACACGGACAGAGAAGAGGAAGCTCTAACTACTGTTAAAACTGCTAGAAATGCTCATGTTTTCTCCTGTTTCAAAGAATGATTCATTACCAAATAGAAATTATAGGCCAGTCCTCTTTGAAAACACCGTATATTCTGAGTTTCCCAGGGAATTACCAGGAAACGAAGTAGGAAACCACTGTAAACGGTGAAGTCACATATATTTCTTTTAGTGTGTCAGGTAAAGCACTCTACACAGGAGACTCTATCGTTCTTGAAACCAGTGTTTGCTCTTTAGTATATTTTATAAACTAGAAAGTGCACTTAAGCATACAATGAAGCAGAACAACAACGGAACAGCAAAGTCCTAATTCCATCTGTTGAAATCGATGGATAATATGTATATGTTGGCTAGAATGTTCAATGTACATTGCTTCTATCTGGTTGAAAACTGTTGTTGGACTCTTTCGGAACACAGTTTTTCTGAGTTAACAAATAAGGGCAACAGGAACTTACTGAAAGACATTCATGAGAAACAAGATAGCACCTAGTACCTTCAGTTCAAAGAGCCACGTCGGTACTTCCAGTAGTATATGCGCTACTCTCCTCGGAAAACAAGATATGTCCAGACATTGCTATCTCTGCTTCTGCCTTCAATGGCAATGCCACCGGTGACTATCTCACACAATGAACTCCATCACCACACGGACAGAGAAGAGGAAGCTCTAACTTCTGTTATAACTGCGAGAAATGCTCATGTTTTCTCCTGTTTCAAAGAATGATTCATTACCAAATAGAAATTATAGGCCAGTCCTCTTTGAAAACACCGTATTTTCTGAGTTTCCCAGGGAATTACCAGGAAACGAAGGAGGAAACCACTGTAAACGGTGAAGTCACATATATTTCTTTTAGTGTGTCAGGTAAAGCACTCTACACAGGAGACTCTATCGTTCTTGAAACCAGTGTTTGCTCTTTAGTATATTGTATAAACTAGAAAGTTCACTGAAGCATACAATGAAGCAGAACATCAACGGAACAGCAAAGTCCTAATTCCATCTGTTGAAATCGATGGATAATATGTATATGTTGGCTAGAATGTTCAATGTACATTGCTTCTATCTGGTTGAAAACTGTTGTTGGACTCTTTCGGAACATAGTTTTTCTGAGTTAACAAATAATGGCAACAGGAACTTACTGAAAGACATTCATGAGAAACAAGATAGCACCTAGTACCTTCAGTTCAAAGAGCCACGTCGGTACTTCCAGTAGTATATGCACTACTCTCCTCGGAAAACAAGATATGTCCAGACATTGCTATCTCTGCTTCTGCCTTCAATGGCAATGCCACCGGTAACTATCTCACACAATGAACGCCATCACCACACGGACAGAGAAGAGGAAGCTCTAACTTCTGTTATAACTGCGAGAAATGCTCATGTTTTCTCCTGTTTCAAAGAATGATTCATTACCATATAGAAATTATAGGCCAGTCCTCTTTGAAAACACCGTATTTTCTGAGTTTCCCAGGGAATTACCAGGAAACGAAGTAGGAAACCACTGTAAACGGTGAAGTCACATATATTTCTTTTAGTGTGTCAGGTAAAGCACTCTAATCGGGAGACTCTATCGTTCTTGAAACCAGTGTTTGCTCTTTAGTATATTGTATAAACTAGAAAGTTCACTGAAGCATACAATGAAGCAGAACAACAACGGAACAGCAAAGTCCTAATTCCATCTGTTGAAATCGATGGATAATATGTATATGTTGGCTAGAATGTTCAATGTACATTGCTTCTATCTGGTTGAAAACTGTTGTTGGACTCTTTCGGAACATAGTTTTTCTGCGTTAACAAGTAAGGGCAACAGGAACTTACTGAAAGACATTCATGAGAAACAAGAAAGCACCTGGTACTTTCAGTTCAAAGATCTACATCTGTACTTCCAGTAGTATATGCGCTACTCTCCTCGGAAAACAAGATATGTCCAGACATTGCTATCTCTGCTTCTGCCTTCAATGGCAAGGCCACCGGTGACTATCTCACACAATGAACTCCATCACCACACGGACAGAGAAGAGGAAGCTCTAACTACTGTTAAAACTGCTAGAAATGCTCATGTTTTCTCCTGTTTCAAAGAATGATTCATTACCAAATAGAAATTATAGGCCAGTCCTCTTTGAAAACACCGTATTTTCTGAGTTTCCCATTGAATTACCAGGAAACGAAGTAGGAAACCACTGTAAACCGTGAAGTCACATATATTTCTTTTAGTGTGTCAGGTAAAGCACTCTACACAGGAGACTCTATCGTTCTTGAAACCAGTGTTTGCTCTTTAGTATATTTTATAAACTAGAAAGTGCACTGAAGCGTACAATGAAGCAGAACAACAACGGAACAGCAAAGTCCTAATTCCATCTATTGAAATCGATGGATAATATGTATATGTTGGCTAGAATGTTCAATGTACATTGCTTCTATCTGGTTGAAAACTGTTGTCGGACTCTTTCGGAACACAGTTTTTCTGAGTTAACAAATAAGGGCAACAGGAACTTACTGAAAGACATTCATGAGAAACAAGATAGCACCTAGTACCTTCAGTTCAAAGAGCCACGTCGGTACTTCCAGTAGTATATGCGCTACTCTCCTTGGAAAACAAGATATGTCCAGACATTGCTATCTCTGCTTCTGCCTTCAATGGCAATGCCACCGGTGACTATCTCACACAATGAACTCCATCACCACACGGACAGAGAAGAGGAAGCTCTAACTTCTGTTATAACTGCGAGAAATGCTCATGTTTTCTCCTGTTTCAAAGAATGATTCATTACCAAATAGAAATTATAGGCCAGTCCTCTTTGAAAACACCGTATTTTCTGAGTTTCCCAGGGAATTACCAGGAAACGAAGTAGGAAACCACTGTAAACGGTGAAGTCACATATATTTCTTTTAGTGTGTCAGGTAAAGCACTCTACACAGGAGACTCTATCGTTCTTGAAACCAGTGTTTGCTCTTTAGTATATTTTATAAACTAGAAAGTTCACTTAAGCGTACAATGAAGCAGAACAACAACGGAACAGCAAAGTCCTAATTCCATCTGTTGAAATCGATGGATAATATGTATATGTTGGCTAGAATGTTCAATGTACATTGCTTCTATCTGGTTGAAAACTGTTGTTGGACTCTTTCGGAACATAGTTTTTCTGCGTTAACAAGTAAGGGCAACAGGAACTTACTGAAAGACATTCATGAGAAACAAGATAGCACCTAGTACCTTCAGTTCAAAGAGCCACGTCGTTACTTCCAGTAGTATATGCGCTACTCTCCTCGGAAAACAAGATATGTCCAGACATTGCTATCTCTGCTTCTGCCTTCAATGGCAATGCCACCGGTGACTATCTCACACAATGAACTCCATCACCACACGGACAGAGAAGAGGAAGCTCTAACTACTGTTAAAACTGCTAGAAATGCTCATGTTTTCTCCTGTTTCAAAGAATGATTCATTACCAAATAGAAATTATAGGCCAGTCCTCTTTGAAAACACCGTATTTTCTGAGTTTCCCAGGGAATTACCAGGAAACGAAGTAGGAAACCACTGTAAACGGTGAAGTCACATATATTTCTTTTAGTGTGTCAGGTAAAGCACTCTACACAGGAGACTCTATCGTTCTTGAAACCAGTGTTTGTTCTTTAGTATATTTTATAAACTAGAAAGTTCACTGAAGCGTACAATGAAGCAGAACAACAACGGAACAACAAAGTCCTAATTCCATCTATTGAAATCGATGGATAATATGTATATGTTGGCTAGAATGTTCAATGTACATTGCTTCTATCTGGTTGAAAACTGTTGTCGGACTCTTTCGGAACACAGTTTTTCTGAGTTAACAAATAAGGGCAACAGGAACTTACTGAAAGACATTCATGAGAAACAAGATAGCACCTAGTACCTTCAGTTCAAAGAGCCACGTCGGTACTTCCAGTAGTATATGCGCTACTCTCCTCGGAAAACAAGATATGTCCAGACATTCCTATCTCTGCTTCTGCCTTCAATGGCAATGCCACCGGTGACTATCTCACACAATGAACTCCATCACCACACGGACAGAGAAGAGGAAGCTCTAACTTCTGTTATAACTGCGAGAAATGCTCATGTTTTCTCCTGTTTCAAAGAATGATTCATTACCAAATAGAAATTATAGGCCAGTCCTCTTTGAAAACACCGTATTTTCTGAGTTTCCCAGGGAATTACCAGGAAACGAAGTAGGAAACCACTGTAAACGGTGAAGTCACATATATTTCTTTTAGTGTGTCAGGTAAAGCACTCTACACAGGAGACTCTATCGTTCTTGAAACCAGTGTTTGCTCTTTAGTATATTTTATAAACTAGAAAGTTCACTGAAGCATACAATGAAGCAGAACAACAACGGAACAGCAAAGTCCTAATTCCATCTGTTGAAATCGATGGATAATATGTATATGTTGGCTAGAATGTTCAATGTACATTGCTTCTATCTGGTTGAAAACTGTTGTTGGACTCTTTCGGAACATAGTTTTTCTGCGTTAACAAGTAAGGGCAACAGGAACTTACTGAAAGACATTCATGAGAAACAAGATAGCACCTAGTACCTTCAGTTCAAAGAGCCACGTCGTTACTTCCAGTAGTATATGCGCAACTCTCCTCGGAAAACAAGATATGTCCAGACATTGCTATCTCTGCTTCTGCCTTCAATGGCAATGCCACAGGTGAATATCTCACACAATGAACTCCATCACCACACGGACAGAGAAGAGGAAGCTCTAACTACTGTTAAAACTGCTAGAAATGCTCATGTTTTCTCCTGTTTCAAAGAATGATTCATTACCAAATAGAAATTATAGGCCAGTCCTCTTTGAAAACACCGTATTTTCTGAGTTTCCCATCGAATTACCAGGAAACGAAGTAGGAAACCACTGTAAACCGTGAAGTCACATATATTTCTTTTGTGTGTCAGGTAAAGCACTCTACACAGGAGACTCTATCGTACTTGAAACCAGTGTTTGCTCTTTAGTATATTTTATAAACTAGAAAGTGCACTGAAGCATACAATGAAGCAGAACAACAACGGAACAGCAAAGTCCTAATTCCATCTGTTGAAATCGATGGATAATATGTATATGTTGGCTAGAATCTTCAATGTACATTGCTTCTATCTGGTTGAAAACTGTTGTCGGACTCTTTCGGAACACAGTTTTTCTGAGTTAACAAATAAGGGCAACAGGAACTTACTGAAAGACATTCATGAGAAACAAGATAGCACCTAGTACCTTCAGTTCAAAGAGCCACGTCGGTACTTCCAGTAGTATATGCGCTACTCTCCTCGGAAAACAAGATATGTCCAGACATTGCTATCTCTGCTTCTGCCTTCAATGGCAATGCCACCGGTGACTATCTCACACAATGAACTCCATCACCACACGGACAGAGAAGAGGAAGCTCTAACTTCTGTTATAACTGCGAGAAATGCTCATGTTTTCTCCTGTTTCAAAGAATGATTCATTACCAAATAGAAATTATAGGCCAGTCCTCTTTGAAAACACCGTATTTTCTGAGTTTCCCAGGGAATTACCAGGAAACGAAGTAGGAAACCACTGTAAACGGTGAAGTCACATATATTTCTTTTAGTGTGTCAGGTAAAGCACTCTACACAGGAGACTCTATCGTTCTTGAAACCAGTGTTTGCTCTTTAGTATATTTTATAAACTAGAAAGTTCACTGAAGCATACAATGAAGCAGAACAACAACGGAACAGCAAAGTCCTAATTCCATCTGTTGAAATCGATGGATAATATGTATATGTTGGCTAGAATGTTCAATGTACATTGCTTCTATCTGGTTGAAAACTGTTGTTGGACTCTTTCGGAACATAGTTTTTCTGCGTTAACAAGTAAGGGCAACAGGAACTTACTGAAAGACATTCATGAGAAACAAGATAGCACCTAGTACCTTCAGTTCAAAGAGCCACGTCGTTACTTCCAGTAGTATATGCGCTACTCTCCTCGGAAAACAAGATATGTCCAGACATTGCTATCTCTGCTTCTGCCTTCAATGGCAATGCCACCGGTGACTATCTCACACAATGAACTCCATCACCACACGGACAGAGAAGAGGAAGCTCTAACTACTGTTAAAACTGCTAGAAATGCTCATGTTTTCTCCTGTTTCAAAGAATGATTCATTACCAAATAGAAATTATAGGCCAGTCCTCTTTGAAAACACCGTATATTCTGAGTTTCCCAGGGAATTACCAGGAAACGAAGTAGGAAACCACTGTAAACGGTGAAGTCACATATATTTCTTTTAGTGTGTCAGGTAAAGCACTCTACACAGGAGACTCTATCGTTCTTGAAACCAGTGTTTGCTCTTTAGTATATTTTATAAACTAGAAAGTGCACTTAAGCATACAATGAAGCAGAACAACAACGGAACAGCAAAGTCCTAATTCCATCTGTTGAAATCGATGGATAATATGTATATGTTGGCTAGAATGTTCAATGTACATTGCTTCTATCTGGTTGAAAACTGTTGTTGGACTCTTTCGGAACACAGTTTTTCTGAGTTAACAAATAAGGGCAACAGGAACTTACTGAAAGACATTCATGAGAAACAAGATAGCACCTAGTACCTTCAGTTCAAAGAGCCACGTCGGTACTTCCAGTAGTATATGCGCTACTCTCCTCGGAAAACAAGATATGTCCAGACATTGCTATCTCTGCTTCTGCCTTCAATGGCAATGCCACCGGTGACTATCTCACACAATGAACTCCATCACCACACGGACAGAGAAGAGGAAGCTCTAACTTCTGTTATAACTGCGAGAAATGCTCATGTTTTCTCCTGTTTCAAAGAATGATTCATTACCAAATAGAAATTATAGGCCAGTCCTCTTTGAAAACACCGTATTTTCTGAGGTTCCCAGGGAATTACCAGGAAACGAAGGAGGAAACCACTGTAAACGGTGAAGTCACATATATTTCTTTTAGTGTGTCAGGTAAAGCACTCTACACAGGAGACTCTATCGTTCTTGAAACCAGTGTTTGCTCTTTAGTATATTGTATAAACTAGAAAGTTCACTGAAGCATACAATGAAGCAGAACATCAACGGAACAGCAAAGTCCTAATTCCATCTGTTGAAATCGATGGATAATATGTATATGTTGGCTAGAATGTTCAATGTACATTGCTTCTATCTGGTTGAAAACTGTTGTTGGACTCTTTCGGAACATAGTTTTTCTGAGTTAACAAATAATGGCAACAGGAACTTACTGAAAGACATTCATGAGAAACAAGATAGCACCTAGTACCTTCAGTTCAAAGAGCCACGTCGGTACTTCCAGTAGTATATGCACTACTCTCCTCGGAAAACAAGATATGTCCAGACATTGCTATCTCTGCTTCTGCCTTCAATGGCAATGCCACCGGTAACTATCTCACACAATGAACGCCATCACCACACGGACAGAGAAGAGGAAGCTCTAACTTCTGTTATAACTGCGAGAAATGCTCATGTTTTCTCCTGTTTCAAAGAATGATTCATTACCATATAGAAATTATAGGCCAGTCCTCTTTGAAAACACCGTATTTTCTGAGTTTCCCAGGGAATTACCAGGAAACGAAGTAGGAAACCACTGTAAACGGTGAAGTCACATATATTTCTTTTAGTGTGTCAGGTAAAGCACTCTAATCGGGAGACTCTATCGTTCTTGAAACCAGTGTTTGCTCTTTAGTATATTGTATAAACTAGAAAGTTCACTGAAGCATACAATGAAGCAGAACAACAACGGAACAGCAAAGTCCTAATTCCATCTGTTGAAATCGATGGATAATATGTATATGTTGGCTAGAATGTTCAATGTACATTGCTTCTATCTGGTTGAAAACTGTTGTTGGACTCTTTCGGAACATAGTTTTTCTGCGTTAACAAGTAAGGGCAACAGGAACTTACTGAAAGACATTCATGAGAAACAAGAAAGCACCTGGTACTTTCAGTTCAAAGATCTACATCTGTACTTCCAGTAGTATATGCGCTACTCTCCTCGGAAAACAAGATATGTCCAGACATTGCTATCTCTGCTTCTGCCTTCAATGGCAAGGCCACCGGTGACTATCTCACACAATGAACTCCATCACCACACGGACAGAGAAGAGGAAGCTCTAACTACTGTTAAAACTGCTAGAAATGCTCATGTTTTCTCCTGTTTCAAAGAATGATTCATTACCAAATAGAAATTATAGGCCAGTCCTCTTTGAAAACACCGTATTTTCTGAGTTTCCCATTGAATTACCAGGAAACGAAGTAGGAAACCACTGTAAACCGTGAAGTCACATATATTTCTTTTAGTGTGTCAGGTAAAGCACTCTACACAGGAGACTCTATCGTTCTTGAAACCAGTGTTTGCTCTTTAGTATATTTTATAAACTAGAAAGTGCACTGAAGCGTACAATGAAGCAGAACAACAACGGAACAGCAAAGTCCTAATTCCATCTATTGTAATCGATGGATAATATGTATATGTTGGCTAGAATGTTCAATGTACATTGCTTCTATCTGGTTGAAAACTGTTGTCGGACTCTTTCGGAACACAGTTTTTCTGAGTTAACAAATAAGGGCAACAGGAACTTACTGAAAGACATTCATGAGAAACAAGATAGCACCTAGTACCTTCAGTTCAAAGAGCCACGTCGGTACTTCCAGTAGTATATGCGCTACTCTCCTTGGAAAACAAGATATGTCCAGACATTGCTATCTCTGCTTCTGCCTTCAATGGCAATGCCACCGGTGACTATCTCACACAATGAACTCCATCACCACACGGACAGAGAAGAGGAAGCTCTAACTTCTGTTATAACTGCGAGAAATGCTCATGTTTTCTCCTGTTTCAAAGAATGATTCATTACCAAATAGAAATTATAGGCCAGTCCTCTTTGAAAACACCGTATTTTCTGAGTTTCCCAGGGAATTACCAGGAAACGAAGTAGGAAACCACTGTAAACGGTGAAGTCACATATATTTCTTTTAGTGTGTCAGGTAAAGCACTCTACACAGGAGACTCTATCGTTCTTGAAACCAGTGTTTGCTCTTTAGTATATTTTATAAACTAGAAAGTTCACTTAAGCGTACAATGAAGCAGAACAACAACGGAACAGCAAAGTCCTAATTCCATCTGTTGAAATCGATGGATAATATGTATATGTTGGCTAGAATGTTCAATGTACATTGCTTCTATCTGGTTGAAAACTGTTGTTGGACTCTTTCGGAACATAGTTTTTCTGCGTTAACAAGTAAGGGCAACAGGAACTTACTGAAAGACATTCATGAGAAACAAGATAGCACCTAGTACCTTCAGTTCAAAGAGCCACGTCGTTACTTCCAGTAGTATATGCGCTACTCTCCTCGGAAAACAAGATATGTCCAGACATTGCTATCTCTGCTTCTGCCTTCAATGGCAATGCCACCGGTGACTATCTCACACAATGAACTCCATCACCACACGGACAGAGAAGAGGAAGCTCTAACTACTGTTAAAACTGCTAGAAATGCTCATGTTTTCTCCTGTTTCAAAGAATGATTCGTTACCAAATAGAAATTATAGGCCAGTCCTCTTTGAAAACACCGTATTTTCTGAGTTTCCCAGGGAATTACCAGGAAACGAAGTAGGAAACCACTGTAAACGGTGAAGTCACATATATTTCTTTTAGTGTGTCAGGTAAAGCACTCTACACAGGAGACTCTATCGTTCTTGAAACCAGTGTTTGTTCTTTAGTATATTTTATAAACTAGAAAGTTCACTGAAGCGTACAATGAAGCAGAACAACAACGGAACAACAAAGTCCTAATTCCATCTATTGAAATCGATGGATAATATGTATATGTTGGCTAGAATGTTCAATGTACATTGCTTCTATCTGGTTGAAAACTGTTGTCGGACTCTTTCGGAACACAGTTTTTCTGAGTTAACAAATAAGGGCAACAGGAACTTACTGAAAGACATTCATGAGAAACAAGATAGCACCTAGTACCTTCAGTTCAAAGAGCCACGTCGGTACTTCCAGTAGTATATGCGCTACTCTCCTCGGAAAACAAGATATGTCCAGACATTCCTATCTCTGCTTCTGCCTTCAATGGCAATGCCACCGGTGACTATCTCACACAATGAACTCCATCACCACACGGACAGAGAAGAGGAAGCTCTAACTTCTGTTATAACTGCGAGAAATGCTCATGTTTTCTCCTGTTTCAAAGAATGATTCATTACCAAATAGAAATTATAGGCCAGTCCTCTTTGAAAACACCGTATTTTCTGAGTTTCCCAGGGAATTACCAGGAAACGAAGTAGGAAACCACTGTAAACGGTGAAGTCACATATATTTCTTTTAGTGTGTCAGGTAAAGCACTCTACACAGGAGACTCTATCGTTCTTGAAACCAGTGTTTGCTCTTTAGTATATTGTATGAACTAGAAAGTTCATTGAAGCATACAATGAAGCAGAACAACAACGGAACAGCAAAGTCCTAATTCCATCTGTTGAAATCGATGGATAATATGTATATGTTGGCTAGAATGTTCAATGTACATTGCTTCTATCTGGTTGAAAACTGTTGTTGGACTCTTTCGGAACATAGTTTTTCTGCGTTAACAAGTAAGGGCAACAGGAACTTACTGAAAGACATTCATGAGAAACAAGATAGCACCTAGTACCTTCAGTTCAAAGAGCCACGTCGTTACTTCCAGTAGTATATGCGCAACTCTCCTCGGAAAACAAGATATGTCCAGACATTGCTATCTCTGCTTCTGCCTTCAATGGCAATGCCACAGGTGAATATCTCACACAATGAACTCCATCACCACACGGACAGAGAAGAGGAAGCTCTAACTACTGTTAAAACTGCTAGAAATGCTCATGTTTTCTCCTGTTTCAAAGAATGATTCATTACCAAATAGAAATTATAGGCCAGTCCTCTTTGAAAACACCGTATTTTCTGAGTTTCCCATCGAATTACCAGGAAACGAAGTAGGAAACCACTGTAAACCGTGAAGTCACATATATTTCTTTTGTGTGTCAGGTAAAGCACTCTACACAGGAGACTCTATCGTACTTGAAACCAGTGTTTGCTCTTTAGTATATTTTATAAACTAGAAAGTGCACTGAAGCATACAATGAAGCAGAACAACAACGGAACAGCAAAGTCCTAATTCCATCTGTTGAAATCGATGGATAATATGTATATGTTGGCTAGAATCTTCAATGTACATTGCTTCTATCTGGTTGAAAACTGTTGTCGGACTCTTTCGGAACACAGTTTTTCTGAGTTAACAAATAAGGGCAACAGGAACTTACTGAAAGACATTCATGAGAAACAAGATAGCACCTAGTACCTTCAGTTCAAAGAGCCACGTCGGTACTTCCAGTAGTATATGCGCTACTCTCCTCGGAAAACAAGATATGTCCAGACATTGCTATCTCTGCTTCTGCCTTCAATGGCAATGCCACCGGTGACTATCTCACACAATGAACTCCATCACCACACGGACAGAGAAGAGGAAGCTCTAACTTCTGTTATAACTGCGAGAAATGCTCATGTTTTCTCCTGTTTCAAAGAATGATTCATTACCAAATAGAAATTATAGGCCAGTCCTCTTTGAAAACACCGTATTTTCTGAGTTTCCCAGGGAATTACCAGGAAACGAAGTAGGAAACCACTGTAAACGGTGAAGTCACATATATTTCTTTTAGTGTGTCAGGTAAAGCACTCTACACAGGAGACTCTATCGTTCTTGAAACCAGTGTTTGCTCTTTAGTATATTTTATAAACTAGAAAGTTCACTGAAGCATACAATGAAGCAGAACAACAACGGAACAGCAAAGTCCTAATTCCATCTGTTGAAATCGATGGATAATATGTATATGTTGGCTAGAATGTTCAATGTACATTGCTTCTATCTGGTTGAAAACTGTTGTTGGACTCTTTCGGAACATAGTTTTTCTGCGTTAACAAGTAAGGGCAACAGGAACTTACTGAAAGACATTCATGAGAAACAAGATAGCACCTAGTACCTTCAGTTCAAAGAGCCACGTCGTTACTTCCAGTAGTATATGCGCTACTCTCCTCGGAAAACAAGATATGTCCAGACATTGCTATCTCTGCTTCTGCCTTCAATGGCAATGCCACCGGTGACTATCTCACACAATGAACTCCATCACCACACGGACAGAGAAGAGGAAGCTCTAACTACTGTTAAAACTGCTAGAAATGCTCATGTTTTCTCCTGTTTCAAAGAATGATTCATTACCAAATAGAAATTATAGGCCAGTCCTCTTTGAAAACACCGTATATTCTGAGTTTCCCAGGGAATTACCAGGAAACGAAGTAGGAAACCACTGTAAACGGTGAAGTCACATATATTTCTTTTAGTGTGTCAGGTAAAGCACTCTACACAGGAGACTCTATCGTTCTTGAAACCAGTGTTTGCTCTTTAGTATATTTTATAAACTAGAAAGTGCACTTAAGCATACAATGAAGCAGAACAACAACGGAACAGCAAAGTCCTAATTCCATCTGTTGAAATCGATGGATAATATGTATATGTTGGCTAGAATGTTCAATGTACATTGCTTCTATCTGGTTGAAAACTGTTGTTGGACTCTTTCGGAACACAGTTTTTCTGAGTTAACAAATAAGGGCAACAGGAACTTACTGAAAGACATTCATGAGAAACAAGATAGCACCTAGTACCTTCAGTTCAAAGAGCCACGTCGGTACTTCCAGTAGTATATGCGCTACTCTCCTCGGAAAACAAGATATGTCCAGACATTGCTATCTCTGCTTCTGCCTTCAATGGCAATGCCACCGGTGACTATCTCACACAATGAACTCCATCACCACACGGACAGAGAAGAGGAAGCTCTAACTTCTGTTATAACTGCGAGAAATGCTCATGTTTTCTCCTGTTTCAAAGAATGATTCATTACCAAATAGAAATTATAGGCCAGTCCTCTTTGAAAACACCGTATTTTCTGAGGTTCCCAGGGAATTACCAGGAAACGAAGGAGGAAACCACTGTAAACGGTGAAGTCACATATATTTCTTTTAGTGTGTCAGGTAAAGCACTCTACACAGGAGACTCTATCGTTCTTGAAACCAGTGTTTGCTCTTTAGTATATTGTATAAACTAGAAAGTTCACTGAAGCATACAATGAAGCAGAACATCAACGGAACAGCAAAGTCCTAATTCCATCTGTTGAAATCGATGGATAATATGTATATGTTGGCTAGAATGTTCAATGTACATTGCTTCTATCTGGTTGAAAACTGTTGTTGGACTCTTTCGGAACATAGTTTTTCTGAGTTAACAAATAATGGCAACAGGAACTTACTGAAAGACATTCATGAGAAACAAGATAGCACCTAGTACCTTCAGTTCAAAGAGCCACGTCTGTACTTCCAGTAGTATATGCACTACTCTCCTCGGAAAACAAGATATGTCCAGACATTGCTATCTCTGCTTCTGCCTTCAATGGCAATGCCACCGGTAACTATCTCACACAATGAACGCCATCACCACACGGACAGAGAAGAGGAAGCTCTAACTTCTGTTATAACTGCGAGAAATGCTCATGTTTTCTCCTGTTTCAAAGAATGATTCATTACCATATAGAAATTATAGGCCAGTCCTCTTTGAAAACACCGTATTTTCTGAGTTTCACAGGGAATTACCAGGAAACGAAGTAGGAAACCACTGTAAACGGTGAAGTCACATATATTTCTTTTAGTGTGTCAGGTAAAGCTCTCTACTCGGGAGACTCTATCGTTCTTGAAACCAGTGTTTGCTCTTTAGTATATTGTATAAACTAGAAAGTTCACTGAAGCATACAATGAAGCAGAACAACAACGGAACAGCAAAGTCCTAATTCCATCTGTTGAAATCGATGGATAATATGTATATGTTGGCTAGAATGTTCAATGTACATTGCTTCTATCTGGTTGAAAACTGTTGTTGGACTCTTTCGGAACATAGTTTTTCTGCGTTAACAAGTAAGGGCAACAGGAACTTACTGAAAGACATTCATGAGAAACAAGAAAGCACCTGGTACTTTCAGTTCAAAGATCTACATCTGTACTTCCAGTAGTATATGCGCTACTCTCCTCGGAAAACAAGATATGTCCAGACATTGCTATCTCTGCTTCTGCCTTCAATAGCAAGGCCACCGGTGACTATCTCACACAATGAACTCCATCACCACACGGACAGAGAAGAGGAAGCTCTAACTACTGTTAAAACTGCTAGAAATGCTCATGTTTTCTCCTGTTTCAAAGAATGATTCATTACCAAATAGAAATTATAGGCCAGTCCTCTTTGAAAACACCGTATTTTCTGAGTTTCCCATTGAATTACCAGGAAACGAAGTAGGAAACCACTGTAAACCGTGAAGTCACATATATTTCTTTTAGTGTGTCAGGTAAAGCACTCTACACAGGAGACTCTATCGTTCTTGAAACCAGTGTTTGCTCTTTAGTATATTTTATAAACTAGAAAGTGCACTGAAGCATACAATGAAGCAGAACAACAACGGAACAGCAAAGTCCTAATTCCATCTGTTGAAATCGATGGATAATATGTATATGTTGGCTAGAATGTTCAATGTACATTGCTTCTATCTGGTTGAAAACTGTTGTCGGACTCTTTCGGAACACAGTTTTTCTGAGTTAACAAATAAGGGCAACAGGAACTTACTGAAAGACATTCATGAGAAACAAGATAGCACCTAGTACCTTCAGTTCAAAGAGCCACGTCGGTACTTCCAGTAGTATATGCGCTACTCTCCTCGGAAAACAAGATATGTCCAGACATTGCTATCTCTGCTTCTGCCTTCAATGGCAATGCCACCGGTGACTATCTCACACAATGAACTCCATCACCACACGGACAGAGAAGAGGAAGCTCTAACTTCTGTTATAACTGCGAGAAATGCTCATGTTTTCTCCTGTTTCAAAGAATGATTCATTACCAAATAGAAATTATAGGCCAGTCCTCTTTGAAAACACCGTATTTTCTGAGTTTCACAGGGAATTACCAGGAAACGAAGTAGGAAACCACTGTAAACGGTGAAGTCACATATATTTCTTTTAGTGTGTCAGGTAAAGCACTCTACACAGGAGACTCTATCGTTCTTGAAACCAGTGTTTGCTCTTTAGTATATTGTATAAACTAGAAAGTTCACTGAAGCATACAATGAAGCAGAACAACAACGGAACAGCAAAGTCCTAATTCCATCTGTTGAAATCGATGGATAATATGTATATGTTGGCTAGAATGTTCAATGTACATTGCTTCTATCTGGTTGAAAACTGTTGTTGGACTCTTTCGGAACATAGTTTTTCTGCGTTAACAAGTACGGGCAACAGGAACTTACTGAAAGACATTCATGAGAAACAAGATAGCACCTAGTACCTTCAGTTCAAAAAGCCACGTCGGTACTTCAAGTAGTATATGCGCTACTCTCCTCGGGAAACAAGATATGTCCAGACATTGCTATCTCTGCTTCTGCCTTCAATGGCAAGGCCACCGGTGACTATCTCACACAATGAACTCCATCACCACACGGACAGAGAAGAGGAAGCTCTAACTTCTGTTATAACTGCGAGAAATGCTCATGTTTTCTCCTGTTTCAAAGAATGATTCATTACCAAATAGAAATTATAGGCCAGTCCTCTTTGAAAACACCGTATTTTCTGAGTTTCACAGGGAATTACCAGGAAACGAAGTAGGAAACCACTGTAAACGGTGAAGTCACATATATTTCTTTTAGTGTGTCAGGTAAAGCACTCTACACAGGAGACTCTATCGTTCTTGAAACCAGTGTTTGCTCTTTAGTATATTGTATGAACTAGAAAGTTCACTGAAGCATACAATGAAGCAGAACAACAACGGAACAGCAAAGTCCTAATTCCATCTGTTGAAATCGATGGATAATATGTATATGTTGGCTAGAATGTTCAATGTACATTGCTTCTATCTGGTTGAAAACTGTTGTCGCACTCTTTCGGAACATAGTTTTTCTGCGTTAACAAGTAAGGGCAACAGGAACTTACTGAAAGACATTCATGAGAAACAAGAAAGCACCTGGTACTTTCAGTTCAAAGATCTACATCTGTACTTCCAGTAGTATATGCGCTACTCTCCTCGGAAAACAAGATATGTCCAGACATTGCTATCTCTGCTTCTGCCTTCAATGGCAATGCCACAGGTGACTATCTCACACAATGAACTCCATCACCACACGGACAGAGAAGAGGAAGCTCTAACTTCTGTTATAACTGCGAGAAATGCTCATGTTTTCTCCTGTTTCAAAGAATGATTCATTACCAAATAGAAATTATAGGCCAGTCCTCTTTGAAAACACCGTATTTTCTGAGTTTCCCAGGGAATTACCAGGAAACGAAGTAGGAAACCACTGTAAACGGTGAAGTCACATATATTTCTTTTAGTGTGTCAGGTAAAGCACTCTGCACAGGAGACTCTATCGTTCTTGAAACCAGTATTTGCTCTTTAGTATATTGTATAAACTAGAAAGTTCACTGAAGCATACAATGAAGCAGAACAACAACGGAACAGCAAAGTCCTAATTCCATCTGTTGAAATCGATGGATAATATGTATATGTTGGCTAGAATGTTCAATGTACATTGCTTCTATCTGGTTGAAAACTGTTGTTGGACTCTTTCGGAACATAGTTTTTCTGCGTTAACAAGTAAGGGCAACAGGAACTTACTGAAAGACATTCATGAGAAACAAGAAAGCACCTGGTACTTTCAGTTCAAAGATCTACATCTATACTTCCAGTAGTATATGAGCTACTCTCCTCGGAAAACAAGATATGTCCAGACATTGCTATCTCTGCTTCTGCCTTCAATGGCAATGCCACAGGTGACTATTTCACACAATGAACTCCATCACCACACGGACAGAGAAGAGGAAGCTCTAACTACTGTTAAAACTGCTAGAAATGCTCATGTTTTCTCCTGTTTCAAAGAATGATTCATTACCAAATAGAAATTATAGGCCAGTCCTCTTTGAAAACACCGTATTTTCTGAGTTTCCCAGGGAATTACCAGGAAACGAAGTAGGAAACCACTGTAAACGGTGAAGTCACATATATTTCTTTTAGTGTGTCAGGTAAAGCACTCTACACAGGAGACTCTATCGTTCTTGAAACCAGTGTTTGCTCTTTCGTATGTTGTATAAACGCGAAAGTTCACTGAAGCATACAATGAAGCAGAACAACAACGGCACAGCAAGCTCCTAATTCTTTCTGTTGAAATCGCTGGATAATATGTATATGTTGGCTAGATTGTTCAATGTACATTGCTTCGATCTGGTTGAAAACTGTTGTTGGACTATTTTCGAACAGAGTTTTTCTGAGTTATCAAGTAAGGCCAACAGGAACTTACTGAAAGACATTCATGAGAAACAAGAGAGCACCTAGTACCTTCAGTTCAAAGAGCTACATCTGTACTTCCAGTAGTATATGCGCTGCTCTCCTCAGAAAACAAGATATGTCCAGATACTGTTCTCTCTGTTTCTGCCTTCAATGGGAATGCCACCGGTGACTATGTCACACAATGAACGCCATCACCAAACGGACAGAGAAGAGGAAGCTCTAACTTCTGTTATAACTGCTGGAAATGCTCATGTTTTCTCCTGTTTCAAAGAATGATTCATTACGAAATAGAAATTATAGGCCAGTCCTCTTTGAAAACACAGTGTTTTCTGAGTTTCACAGGGAATTACCATGAAACGAAGTAGGAAACCACTGTGAACGGTGAAATCACATATATTTCTTTTAGTGTGTCAGGTGAAGCACACTGCCCAAGAGACTCTATCGTTCTTGAAACCAGTGTTTGCTCTTTACTACATTGTATAAACTCGAAAGTTCACTGAAGCATACAATGAAGCAGAACAACAAAGTCACAGCAAGCTCCTAATTCCATCTGTTGAAATCGATGGATAATATGTATATGTTTGCTAAAATGTTCAATGTACATTGCTTCTATCTGGTTGAAAACTGTTGTTGGACTCTTTCGGAACACAGATTTTCTGAGTTAACAAGTAAGGGCAACAGGAACTTACTGAAAGACATTCATGAGAAACAAGATAGCACCTAGTACCTTCAGTTCAAAGAGCTACATCTGTACTTCCAGTAGTATATGCGCTACTCTCCTCGGAAAACAAGAGATCTCCAGACATTGCTACCTCTGCTTCTGCCTTCAGTGGAAATGCCACCGGTGACTATCTCACACAATGAACGCCATCACCACACGGGCAGAGAAGAGGAAGCTCTAACTTCTGTTATAACTGCTGGAAATGCTCATGTTTTCTCCTGTTTCAAAGAATGATTCATTACCAAATAGAAATTAGAGGCCAGTCCTCTTTGAAAACACGGTATTTACTGAGTTTCCCAGGGAATTACCAAGATACGAAGTAGGAAACCACTGTGAACGGTGAAGTCACATATATTTCTTTTAGTGTGTCAGGTGAAGCACACTACCCAAGAAACCCTACCGTTCTTGAAACCAGTATTTGCTCTTTAGTATATCGTATAAACTCGAAAGTTCACTGAAGCATACAATGAGGCAGAACAACAACGGCACGGCAAGCTCCTAATTCCATCTGTTGAAATCGATGTATAATATGTATATGTTGGCTAGAATGTTCAGTGTGCATTGCTTCTATCTGGTTGAAAACTGTTGTTGGACTCTTTCGGAACACAGTTCTTCTGAGTTAACAAGGAAGGGCAACAGGAACTTACTAAAAGACATTCATGAGAAACAAGATAGCACCTAGTACCTTCAGTTCAAAGAGCCACATCAGTACTTCCAGTAGTATATGCGCTACTCTCCTCGGAAAACAAGATATGTCCAGACATTGCTATCTCTGCTTCTGCCTTCAATGGCAATGCCACCGGTGACTATCTCACACAATAAACTCCATCACCACACGGACAGAGAAGAGGAAGCTCTAACTTCTGTTATAACTGCGAGAAATGCTCATGTTTTCTCCTGTTTCAAAGAATGATTCATTACCATATAGAAATTATAGGCCAGTCCTCTTTGAAAACACCGTATTTTCTGAGTTTCCCAGGGAATTACCAGGAAACGAAGTAGGAAACCACTGTAAACGGTGAAGTCACATATATTTCTTTTAGTGTGTCAGGTAAAGCACTCTACACAGGAGACTCTATCGTTCTTGAAACCAGTGTTTGCTCTTTAGTATATTGTATAAACTAGAAAGTTCACTGAAGCATACAATGAAGCAGAACAACAACGGAACAGCAAAGTCCTAATTCCATCTGTTGAAATCGATGGATAATATGTATATGTTGGCTAGAATGTTCAATGTACATTGCTTCTATCTGGTTGAAAACTGTTGTTGGACTCTTTCGGAACATAGTTTTTCTGCGTTAACAAGTAAGGGCAACAGGAACTTACTGAAAGACATTCATGAGAAACAAGAAAGCACCTGGTACTTTCAGTTCAAAGATCTACATATGTACTTCCGGTAGTATATGCGCTACTCTCCTGGGAAAACAAGATATGTCCAGACATTGCTATCTCTGCTTCTGCCTTCAATGGCAATGCCACAGGTGACTATCTCACACAATGAACTCCATCACCACACGGACAGAGAAGAGGAAGCTCTAACTACTGTTATAACTGCTAGAAATGCTCATGTTTTCTCCTGTTTCAAAGAATGATTCATTACCAAATAGAAATTATAGGCCAGTCCTCTTTGAAAACACCGTATTTTCTGAGTTTCACAGGGAATTACCAGGAAACGAAGTAGGAAACCACTGTAAACGGTGAAGTCACATATATTTCTTTTAGTGTGTCAGGTAAAGCACTCTACACAGGAGACTCTATCGTTCTTGAAACCAGTGTTTGCTCTTTAGTATATTGTATAAACTCGAAAGTTCACTGAAGCATACAATGAATCAGAACAACGGCACAGCAAGCTCCTAATTCCTTCTGTTGAAACCGCTGGATAATATGTATATGTTGGCTAGAATGTTCAATGTACATTGCTTCCATCTGGTTGAAAACTGCTGTTGGACTCTTTCGGAACACAGTTTTTCTGAGTTAACAATAAGGGCAACAGAAACTTACTGAAAGACATTCATTAGAAACAAGATAGCACCTAGTACCTTCAGTTCAAAGAGCTACATCTGTACTTCCAGTAGTATATGCGCTACTCTCCTCAGAAAACAAGATATGTTCAGATACTCTTCTCTCTGTTTCTGCCTTCAATGGGAATGCCACCGGTGACTATGTCACACAATGAACGCCATCACCAAACGGACAGAGAAGAGGAAGCTCGAACTTCTGTTATAACTGCTGGAAATGCTCATGTTTTCTCCTGTTTCAAGGAATTATTCATACCAAATAGAAATTATAGGCCAGTCCGCTTTGAAAACACGGTGTTTTCTGAGTTTCACAGTGAATTACCAGGAAACGAAGTAGGAAACCACTGTTAACGGTGAAGTCACATTTATTTCTTTTAGTGTGTCAGGGGAAGCACAGTATCCAAGAGACTCTATCGTTCTTGAAACCAGTGTTTGCTCTTTCGTATATTGTATAAACGCGAAAGTTCACTGAAGCATACAATGAAGCAGAACAACAACGGCACAGCAAGCTCCTAATTCTTTCTGTTGAAATCGCTGGATAATATGTATATGTTGGCTAGATTGTTCAATGTACATTGCTTCGATCTGGTTGAAAACTGTTGTTGGACTATTTTCGAACAGAGTTTTTCTGAGTTATCAAGTAAGGCCAACAGGAACTTACTGAAAGACATTCATGAGAAACAAGAGAGCACCTAGTACCTTCAGTTCAAAGAGCTACATCTGTACTTCCAGTAGTATATGCGCTGCTCTCCTCAGAAAACAAGATATGTCCAGATACTGTTCTCTCTGTTTCTGCCTTCAATGGGAATGCCACCGGTGACTATGTCACACAATGAACGCCATCACCAAACGGACAGAGAAGAGGAAGCTCTAACTTCTGTTATAACTGCTGGAAATGCTCATGTTTTCTCCTGTTTCAAAGAATGATTCATTACGAAATAGAAATTATAGGCCAGTCCTCTTTGAAAACACAGTGTTTTCTGAGTTTCACAGGGAATTACCATGAAACGAAGTAGGAAACCACTGTGAACGGTGAAATCACATATATTTCCTTTAGTGTGTCAGGTGAAGCACACTGCCCAAGAGACTCTATCGTTCTTGAAACCAGTGTTTGCTCTTTACTACATTGTATAAACTCGAAAGTTCACTGAAGCATACAATGAAGCAGAACAACAAAGTCACAGCAAGCTCCTAATTCCATCTGTTGAAATCGATGGATAATATGTATATGTTTGCTAAAATGTTCAATGTACATTGCTTCTATCTGGTTGAAAACTGTTGTTGGACTCTTTCGGAACACAGATTTTCTGAGTTAACAAGTAAGGGCAACAGGAACTTACTGAAAGACATTCATGAGAAACAAGATAGCACCTAGTACCTTCAGTTCAAAGAGCTACATCTGTACTTCCAGTAGTATATGCGCTACTCTCCTCGGAAAACAAGAGATCTCCAGACATTGCTACCTCTGCTTCTGCCTTCAGTGGAAATGCCACCGGTGACTATCTCACACAATGAACGCCATCACCACACGGGCAGAGAAGAGGAAGCTCTAACTTCTGTTATAACTGCTGGAAATGCTCATGTTTTCTCCTGTTTCAAAGAATGAATCATTACCAAATAGAAATTAGAGGCCAGTCCTCTTTGAAAACACGGTATTTACTGAGTTTCCCAGGGAATTACCAAGATACGAAGTAGGAAACCACTGTGAACGGTGAAGTCACATATATTTCTTTTAGTGTGTCAGGTGAAGCACACTACCCAAGAGACCCTACCGTTCTTGAAACCAGTATTTGCTCTTTAGTATATCGTATAAACTCGAAAGTTCACTGAAGCATACAATGAGGCAGAACAACAACGGCACGGCAAGCTCCTAATTCCATCTGTTGAAATCGATGTATAATATGTATATGTTGGCTAGAATGTTCAGTGTGCATTGCTTCTATCTGGTTGAAAACTGTTGTTGGACTCTTTCGGAACACAGTTCTTCTGAGTTAACAAGGAAGGGCAACAGGAACTTACTAAAAGACATTCAGGAGAAACAAGATAGCACCTAGTACCTTCAGTTCAAAGAGCCACATCAGTACTTCCAGTAGTATATGCGCTACTCTCCTCGGAAAACAAGATATGTCCAGACATTGCTATCTCTGCTTCTGCCTTCAATGGCAATGCCACCGGTGACTATCTCACACAATAAACTCCATCACCACACGGACAGAGAAGAGGAAGCTCTAACTTCTGTTATAACTGCGAGAAATGCTCATGTTTTCTCCTGTTTCAAAGAATGATTCATTACCATATAGAAATTATAGGCCAGTCCTCTTTGAAAACACCGTATTTTCTGAGTTTCCCAGGGAATTACCAGGAAACGAAGTAGGAAACCACTGTAAACGGTGAAGTCACATATATTTCTTTTAGTGTGTCAGGTAAAGCACTCTACACAGGAGACTCTATCGTTCTTGAAACCAGTGTTTGCTCTTTAGTATATTGTATAAACTAGAAAGTTCACTGAAGCATACAATGAAGCAGAACAACAACGGAACAGCAAAGTCCTAATTCCATCTGTTGAAATCGATGGATAATATGTATATGTTGGCTAGAATGTTCAATGTACATTGCTTCTATCTGGTTGAAAACTGTTGTTGGACTCTTTCGGAACATAGTTTTTCTGCGTTAACAAGTAAGGGCAACAGGAACTTACTGAAAGACATTCATGAGAAACAAGAAAGCACCTGGTACTTTCAGTTCAAAGATCTACATCTGTACTTCCGGTAGTATATGCGCTACTCTCCTCGGAAAACAAGATATGTCCAGACATTGCTATCTCTGCTTCTGCCTTCAATGGCAACGCCACAGGTGAATATCTCACACAATGAACTCCATCACCACACGGACAGAGAAGAGGAAGCTCTAACTACTGTTAAAACTGCTAGAAATGCTCATGTTTTCTCCTGTTTCAAAGAATGATTCATTACCAAATAGAAATTATAGGCCAGTCCTCTTTGAAAACACCGTATTTTCTGAGTTTCCCAGGGAATTACCAGGAAACGAAGTAGGAAACCACTGTAAACGGTGAAGTCACATATATTTCTTTTAGTGTGTCAGGTGAAGCACACTACCCAAGAGACTCTATCGTTCTTGAAACCAGTGTTTGCTCTTTCGTATATTGTATAAACTCGAAAGTTCACTGAAGCATACAATGAATCAGAACAACGGCACAGCAAGCTCCTAATTCCTTCTGTTGAAACCGCTGGATAATATGTATATGTTGGCTAGAATGTTCAATGTACATTGCTTCCATCTGGTTGAAAACTGCTGTTGGACTCTTTCGGAACACAGTTTTTCTGAGTTAACAATAAGGGCAACAGAAACTTACTGAAAGACATTCATTAGAAACAAGATAGCACCTAGTACCTTCAGTTCAAAGAGCTACATCTGTACTTCCAGTAGTATATGCGCTACTCTCCTCAGAAAACAAGATATGTCCAGATACTGTTCTCTCTGTTTCTGCCTTCAATGGGAATGCCACCGGTGACTATCTCACACAATGAACCCCATCACCACACGGACAGAGAAGAGGAAGCTCGAACTTCTGTTATAACTGCTGGAAATGCTCATGTTTTCTCCTGTTTCAAGGAATTATTCATACCAAATAGAAATTATAGGCCAGTCCGCTTTGAAAACACGGTATTTTCTGAGTTTCACAGTGAATTACCAGGAAACGAAGTAGGAAACCACTGTTAACGGTGAAGTCACATTTATTTCTTTTAGTGTGTCAGGGGAAGCACAGTATCCAAGAGACTCTATCGTTCTTGAAACCAGTGTTTGCTCTTTCGTATATTGTATAAACGCGAAAGTTCACTGAAGCATACAATGAAGCAGAACAACAACGGCACAGCAAGCTCCTAATTCTTTCTGTTGAAATCGCTGGATAATATGTATATGTTGGATAGATTGTTCAATGTACATTG
This sequence comes from Furipterus horrens, assembly GCF_987537825.1. Taxonomy (NCBI): domain Eukaryota; kingdom Metazoa; phylum Chordata; class Mammalia; order Chiroptera; family Furipteridae; genus Furipterus; species Furipterus horrens. Next base: position 125,102,477 of record NW_028327175.1, read on the forward strand.
CTTCGATCTGGTTGAAAACTGTTGTTGGACTATTTTCGAACAGAGTTTTTCTGAGTTATCAAGTAAGGCCAACAGGAACTTACTGAAAGACATTCATGAGAAACAAGAGAGCACCTAGTACCTTCAGTTCAAAGAGCTACATCTGTACTTCCAGTAGTATATGCGCTGCTCTCCTCAGAAAACAAGATATGTCCAGATACTGTTCTCTCTGTTTCTGCCTTCAATGGGAATGCCACCGGTGACTATGTCACACAATGAACGCCATCACCAAACGGACAGAGAAGAGGAAGCTCTAACTTCTGTTATAACTGCTGGAAATGCTCATGTTTTCTCCTGTTTCAAAGAATGATTCATTACGAAATAGAAATTATAGGCCAGTCCTCTTTGAAAACACCGTATTTTCTGAGTTTCCCAGGGAATTACCAGGAAACGAAGTAGGAAACCACTGTAAACGGTGAAGTCACATATATTTCTTTTAGTGTGTCAGGTAAAGCACTCTACACAGGAGACTCTATCGTTCTTGAAACCAGTGTTTGCTCTTTAGTATATTGTATAAACTAGAAAGTTCACTGAAGCATACAATGAAGCAGAACAACAACGGAACAGCAAAGTCCTAATTCCATCTGTTGAAATCGATGGATAATATGTATATGTTGGCTAGAATGTTCAATGTACATTGCTTCTATCTGGTTGAAAACTGTTGTTGGACTCTTTCGGAACATAGTTTTTCTGCGTTAACAAGTAAGGGCAACAGGAACTTACTGAAAGACATTCATGAGAAACAAGAAAGCACCTGGTACTTTCAGTTCAAAGATCTACATCTGTACTTCCAGTAGTATATGCGCTACTCTCCTCGGAAAACAAGATATGTCCAGACATTGCTATCTCTGCTTCTGCCTTCAATGGCAACGCCACAGGTGAATATCTCACACAATGAACTCCATCACCACACGGACAGAGAAGAGGAAGCTCTAACTACTGTTAAAACTGCTAGAAATGCTCATGTTTTCTCCTGTTTCAAAGAATGATTCATTACCAAATAGAAATTATAGGCCAGTCCTCTTTGAAAACACCGTATTTTCTGAGTTTCCCAGGGAATTACCAGGAAACGAAGTAGGAAACCACTGTAAACGGTGAAGTCACATATATTTCTTTTAGTGTGTCAGGTAAAGCACTCTACACAGGAGACTCTATCGTTCTTGAAACCAGTGTTTGCTCTTTAGTATATTTTATAAACTAGAAAGTTCACTGAAGCATACAATGAAGCAGAACAACAACGAAACAGCAAAGTCCTAATTCCATCTGTTGAAATCGATGGATAATATGTATATGTTGGCTAGAATGTTCAATGTACATTGCTTCTATCTGGTTGAAAACTGTTGTTGGACTCTTTCGGAACATAGTTTTTCTGCGTTAACAAGTAAGGGCAACAGGAACTTACTGAAAGACATTCATGAGAAACAAGAAAGCACCTGGTACTTTCAGTTCAAAGATCTACATCTGTACTTCCAGTAGTATATGCGCTACTCTCCTCGGAAAACAAGATATGTCCAGACATTGCTATCTCTGCTTCTGCCTTCAATGGCAATGCCACAGGTGAATATCTCACACAATGAACTCCATCACCACACGGACAGAGAAGAGGAAGCTCTAACTACTGTTAAAACTGCTAGAAATGCTCATGTTTTCTCCTGTTTCAAAGAATGATTCATTACCAAATAGAAATTATAGGCCAGTCCTCTTTGAAAACACCGTATTTTCTGAGTTTCCCAGGGAATTACCAGGAAACGAAGTAGGAAACCACTGTAAACTGTGAAGTCACATATATTTCTTTTAGTGTGTCAGGTAAAGCACTCTACACAGGAGACTCTATCGTTCTTGAAACCAGTGTTTGCTCTTTAGTATATTTTATAAACTAGAAAGTTCACTGAAGCATACAATGAAGCAGAACAACAACGGCACAGCAAGCTCCTAATTCCATCTGTTGAAATCGATTGATAATATGTATATGTTGTCTAGAATGTTCAATGTGCATTGCTTCTATCTGGTTAAAAACTGTTGTTGGACTCTTTCGGAACACAGTTTTTCTGAGTTAACAAGTAAGGCCAACAGGAACTTACTGAAAGACATTCATGAGACATAAGATAGTACCTAGTACCTTCAGTTCAAAGAGCCACATATGTACTTCCAGTAGTATATGCGATACTCTCCTCGGAAAATGAGATATGTCCAGACATTGCTATCTCTGCTTCTGCCTTCACTGGCACTGCCACCGGTGACTATCTCACACAATGAACTCCATCACCACACGGACAGAGAAAAGGAAGCTCTAACTTCTGTTATAACTGCAAGAAATGCTCATGTTTTCTCCTGTTTCAAAGAACGATTCATTACCAAATAGAAATTATTGGCCAGTCCTCTTTGAAAACACGGTATTTTCAGAGTTTCACAGGGAATTACGAGGAAACGAAGTAGGAAACAACTGTGTACGGTGAAGTCACATATATTTCTTTTAGTGTGTCAGGTGAAGAACACTACCCTAGAGACTCTATCGTTCTTCAAACCAGTGTTTGCTCTTTCGTTTATTTTATAAACTCGAAAGTTCACTGAAGCATACAATGAAGCAGAACAGCAACAGCACAGCAAGCTCCTAATTCCATCTGTTGAAATCGATGGATAATATGTATATGTTGTCTAGAATGTTCAATGTACATTGCTTCTATCTGGTTAAAAACTGTTGTTGGACTCTTTCGGAACACAGTTTTTCTGAGTTAATAAGTAAGGGCAACAGGAACTTACAGAAAGACATTCATGAGAATCAAGATAGCACCTAGTACCTTCAGTTCAAAGAACCACATTGGTACTTCCAGTAGCATATGCGCTACTCTCCTCGGAAAACAAGATGTGTCCAGACATTGCTATCTCTGCTTCTGCCTTCAATGGCAATGCCATCGGTGACTATCTCACGCAATGAACTCCATCACCACACGGACAGAGAAGAGGAAGCTCTAACTTCTGTTATAACTGCTAGAAATGCTCATGTTTTCTCCTGTTTCAAAGAATGATTCATTACCAAATAGAAATTATTGGCCAGTCCTCTTTGAAAACACGGTATTTTCTGAGTTTCACAGGGAATTACGAGGAAACGAAGTAGGAAACCACTGTGAACAGTGAAGTCACATATGTTTCTTTTAGTGTGTCAGGTGAAGCACACTACCCAAGAGTCTCTATCGTTTTGAAACCAGTTCTTCCTCTTTCGTTTATTGTATAAACTCGAAAGTTGACTGAAGCATACAATGAAGCAGAACAACAACGGCACAGCAAGCTCCTAATTCCATCTGTTGAAATCGATTGATAATATGTATATGTTGTCTAGAATGTTCAATGTGCATTGCTTCTATCTGGTTAAAAACTGTTGTTGGACTCTTTCGGAACACAGTTTTTCTGAGTTAACAAGTAAGGCCAACAGGAACTTACTGAAAGACATTCATGAGACATAAAATAGTACCTAGTACCTTCAGTTCAAAGAGCCACATATGTACTTCCAGTAGTATATGCGATACTCTCCTCGGAAAATGAGATATGTCCAGACATTGCTATCTCTGCTTCTGCCTTCACTGGCACTGCCACCGGTGACTATCTCACACAATGAACTCCATCACCACACGGACAGAGAAAAGGAAGCTCTAACTTCTGTTATAACTGCAAGAAATGCTCATGTTTTCTCCTGTTTCAAAGAACGATTCATTACCAAATAGAAATTATTGGCCAGTCCTCTTTGAAAACACGGTATTTTCAGAGTTTCACAGGGAATTACGAGGAAACGAAGTAGGAAACAACTGTGTACGGTGAAGTCACATATATTTCTTTTAGTGTGTCAGGTGAAGAACACTACCCTAGAGACTCTATCGTTCTTCAAACCAGTGTTTGCTCTTTCGTTTATTTTATAAACTCGAAAGTTCACTGAAGCATACAATGAAGCAGAACAGCAACAGCACAGCAAGCTCCTAATTCCATCTGTTGAAATCGATGGATAATATGTATATGTTTTCTAGAATGTTCAATGTACATTGCTTCTATCTGGTTAAAAACTGTTGTTGGACTCTTTCGGAACATAGTTTTTCTGAGTTAATAAGTAAGGGCAACAGGAACTTACAGAAAGACATTCATGAGAATCAAGATAGCACCTAGTACCTTCAGTTCAAAGAACCACATTGGTACTTCCAGTAGCATATGCGCTACTCTCCTCGGAAAACAAGATGTGTCCAGACATTGCTATCTCTGCTTCTGCCTTCAATGGCAATGCCACCGGTGACTATCTCACGCAATGAACTCCATCACCACACTAACAGAGAAGAGGAAGCTCTAACTTCTGTTATAACTGCTAGAAATGCTCATGTTTTCTCCTGTTTCAAAGAATGATTCATTACCAAATAGAAATTATTGGCCAGTCCTCTTTGAAAACACGGTATTTTCTGAGTTTCACAGGGAATTACGAGGAAACGAAGTAGGAAACCACTGTGAACAGTGAAGTCACATATGTTTCTTTTAGTGTGTCAGGTGAAGCACACTACCCAAGAGTCTCTATCGTTTTGAAACCAGTTCTTGCTCTTTCGTTTATTGTATAAACTCGAAAGTTGACTGAAGCATACAATGAAGCAGAACAACAACGGCACAGCAAGCTCCTAATTCCATCTGTTGAAATCGATGGATAATATGTATATGTTGTCTAGAATGTTCAATGTGCATTGCTTCTATCTGGTTAAAAACTGTTGTTGGACTCTTTCGGAACACAGTTTTTCTGAGTTAATAAGTAAGGGCAACAGGAACTTACTGAAAGACATTCATGAGAAACAAGATAGCACCTATTACCTTCAGTTCAAAGAACCACATTGGTACTTCCAGTAGTACATGCGCTACTCTCCTCGAAAACAAGATGTGTTCAGACATTGCTATCTCTGCTTCTGCCTTCACTGGCACTGCCACCGGTGACTATCTCACACAATGAACTCCATCACCACACGGACAGAGAAAAGGAAGCTCTAACTTCTGTTATAACTGCAAGAAATGCTCTTGTTTTCTCCTGTTTCAAAGAATGATTCATTACCAAATAGAAATTATTGGCCAGTCCTCTTTGAAAACACGGTATTTTCAGAGTCTCACAGGGAATTACGAGGAAACGAAGTAGGAAACAACTGTGTACGGTGAAGTCACATATATTTCTTTTAGTGTGTCAGGTGAAGAACACTACCCTAGAGACTCTATCGTTCTTCAAACCAGTGTTTGCTCTTTCGTTTATTTTATAAACTCGAAAGTTCACTGAAGCATACAATGAAGCAGAACAGCAATGGCACAGCAAGCTCCTAATTCCATCCGTTGAAATCGATGGATAATATGTATATGTTGTCTAGAATGTTCAATGTGCATTGCTTCTATCTGGTTAAAAACTGTTGTTGGACTCTTTCGGAACACAGTTTTTCTGAGTTAATAAGTAAGGGCAACAGGAACTTACTGAAAGACATTCATGAGAAACAAGATAGAACCTAGTACCTTCAGTTCAAAGAACCACATTGGTACTTCCAGTAGTACATGCGCTACTCTCCTCGAAAACAAGATGTGTCCAGACATTGCTATCTCTGCTTCTGCCTTCACTGGCACTGCCAGCGGTGACTATCTCACACAATGAACTCTATCACCACACAAACAGAGAAGAGGAAGCTCTAACTTCTGTTATAACTGCAAGAAATGCTCATGTTTTCTCCTGTTTCAAATAATGATTCATTACCAAATAGAAATTATAGGCCAGTCCTCTTTGAAAACACGGTATTTTCAGAGATTCACAGGGAATTACCAGGAATCGAAGTAGGAAACCAGTGTAAACGGTGAAGTCACATATATTTCTTTTAGTGTGTCAGGTGAAGAACACTACCCATGAGAATCTATCATTCTTGAAACCAGTGTTCGCTCTTTAGTATATTGTATAAACTCGAAAGTTCACTGAAGCATACAATAAAGCAGAACAACAACGGCACAGCAAGCTCCTAATTCCATCTGTTGAAATCGATGGATAATATGAATATTTTGGTTAGAATGTTCAATGTACATTGTTTCTATCTGGTTAAAAACTGTTGTTGGATTCTTTCGGAACACAGTTTTTCTGAGTTAACAAGTAAGGGCAACAGGAACTTACTGAAAGACATTCATGAGACATAAGATAGTACCTAGTACCTTCAGTTCAAAGAGCCACATATGTACTTCCAGTAGTATATGCGCTACTCTCCTCGGAAAACAAGATATGTCCAGACATTGCTATCTCTGCTTCTGCCTTCAATGGCAATGCCACCGGTAACTATCTCACACAATGAACTCCATCACCACACGGACAGAGAAAAGGAAGCTCTAACTTCTGTTATAACTGCAAGAAATGCTCATGTTTTCTCCTGTTTCAAAGAACGATTCATTACCAAATAGAAATTATTGGCCAGTCCTCTTTGAAAACACGGTATTTTCAGAGTTTCACAGGGAATTACGAGGAAACGAAGTAGGAAACAACTGTGTACGGTGAAGTCACATATATTTCTTTTAGTGTGTCAGGTGAAGAACACTACCCTAGAGACTCTATCGTTCTTCAAACCAGTGTTTGCTCTTTCGTTTATTTTATAAACTCAAAAGTTCACTGAAGCATACAATGAAGCAGAACAACAACGGCACAGCAAGCTACTAATTCCATCTGTTGAAATCGATGGATAATATGTATATGTTGTCTAGAATGTTCAATGTGCATTGCTTCTATCTGGTTAAAAAGTGTTGTTGGACTCTTTAGGAACACAGTTTTTCTGAGTTAATAAGTAAGGGCAACAGGAACTTACTGAAAGACATTCATGAGAAACAAGATAGTACCTAGTACCTTCAGTCCAAAGAGCCACATATGTACTTCCAGTAGTATATGCGATACTCTCCTCGGAAAATGAGATATGTCCAGACATTGCTATCTCTGCTTCTGCCTTCAGTGGCACTGCCACCGGTGACTATCTCACACAATGAACTCCATCACCACACGGACAGAGAAAAGGAAGCTCTAACTTCTGTTATAATTGCAAGAAATGCTCATGTTTTCTCCTGTTTCAAAGAATGATTCATTTCCAAATAGAAATTATTGGCCAGTCCTCTTTGAAAACACGGTTTTTTCAGAGTTTCACAGGGAATTACGAGGAAACGAAGGAGGAAACAACTGTGTACGGTGAGGTCACATATATTTCTTTTAGTGTGTCAGGTGAAGAACACTACCCTAGAGACTCTATCATTCTTCAAACCAGTGTTTGCTCTTTCGTTTATTTTATAAACTCGAAAGTTCACTGAAGCATACAATGAAGCAGAACAGCAACAGCACAGCAAGCTCCTAATTCCATCTGTTGAAATCGATGAATAATATGTATATGTTGTCTAGGATGTTCAATGTACATTGCTTCTATCTGGTTAAAAACTGTTGTTGGACTCTTTCGGAACACAGTTTTTCTGAGTTAATAAGTAAGGGCAACAGGAACTTACAGAAAGACATTCATGAGAATCAAGATAGCACCTAGTACCTTCAGTTCAAAGAACCACATTGGTACTTCCAGTAGCATATGCGCTACTCTCCTCCGAAAACAATATGTGTCCAGACGTTGCTATCTCTGCTTCTGCCTTCAATGGCAATGCCACCGGTGACTATCTCACGCAATGAACTCTATCACCACACAAACAGAGAAGAGGAAGCTCTAACTTCTGTTATAACTGCTAGAAATGCTCATGTTTTCTCCTGTTTCAAAGAATGATTCATTACCAAATAGAAATTATAGGCCAGTCCTCTTTGAAAACACGGTATTTTCAGAGTTTCACAGGTAATTAACAGGAAGCGAATTAGGAAACCACTGTAAACGGTGAAGTCACATATATTTCTTTTAGTGTGTCAGGTGAAGAATACTACCCATGAGACTCTATCATTCTTGAAACCAGTGTTCGCTCTTTAGTATATTGTATAAATTCGGAAGTTCACTGAAGCATACAATAAAGCAGAACAACAACGGCACAGCAAGCTCCTAATTCCATCTGTTGAAATCGATCGATAATATGAATATTTTCGCTAGAATGTTCAATGTACACTGTTTCTATCTGGTTAAAAACTGCTTTTTGATTCTTTCGGAACACAGTTTTTCTGAGTTAACAAGTAAGGGCAACAGGAACTTACTGAAAGACATTCATGAGACATAAGATAGTACCTAGTACCTTCAGTTCAAAGAGCCACATATGTACTTCCAGTAGTATATGCGATACTCTCCTCGGAAAATGAGATATGTCCAGACATTGCTATCTCTGCTTCTGCCTTCACTGGCACTGCCACCGGTGACTATCTCACGCAATGAACTCCATCACCACACGGACAGAGAAAAGGAAGCTCTAACTTCTGTTATAACTGCAAGAAATGCTCATGTTTTCTCCTGTTTCAAAGAACGATTCATTACCAAATAGAAATTATTGGCCAGTCCTCTTTGAAAACACGGTATTTTCAGAGTTTCACAGGGAATTACGAGGAAACGAAGTAGGAAACAACTGTGTACGGTGAAGTCACATATATTTCTTTTAGTGTGTCAGGTGAAGAACACTACCCTAGAGACTCTATCGTTCTTCAAACCAGTGTTTGCTCTTTCGTTTATTTTATAAATTCGAAAGTTCACTGAAGCATACAATGAAGCAGAACAGCAACGGCACAGCAAGCTCCTAATTCCATCTGTTGAAATCGATGGATAATATGTATATGTTGTCTAGAATGTTCAATGTGCATTGCTTCTATCTGGTTAAAAACTGTTGTTGGACTCTTTCGGAACACAGTTTTTCTGAGTTAATAAGTAAGGGCAACAGGAACTTACTGAAAGACATTCATGAGAAACAAGATAGAACCTAGTACCTTCAGTTCAAAGAACCACATTGGTACTTCCAGTAGTACATGCGCTACTCTCCTCGAAAACAAGATGTGTCCAGACATTGCTATCTCTGCTTCTGCCTTCACTGGCACTGCCACCGGTGACTATCTCACACAATGAACTCTATCACCACACAAACAGAGAAGAGGAAGCTCTAACTTCTGTTATAACTGCTAGAAATGCTCATGTTTTCTCCTGTTTCAAAGAATGATTCATTACCAAATAGAAATTATTGGCCAGTCCTCTTTGAAAACACGGTATTTTCTGAGTTTCACAGGGAATTACGAGGAAACGAAGTAGGAAACCACTGTGAACAGTGAAGTCACATATGTTTCTTTTAGTGTGTCAGGTGAAGCACACTACCCAAGAGTCTCTATCGTTTTGAAACCAGTTCTTCCTCTTTCGTTTATTGTATAAACTCGAAAGTTGACTGAAGCATACAATGAAGCAGAACAACAACGGCACAGCAAGCTCCTAATTCCATCTGTTGAAATCGATTGATAATATGTATATGTTGTCTAGAATGTTCAATGTGCATTGCTTCTATCTGGTTAAAAACTGTTGTTGGACTCTTTCGGAACACAGTTTTTCTGAGTTAACAAGTAAGGCCAACAGGAACTTACTGAAAGACATTCATGAGACATAAGATAGTACCTAGTACCTTCAGTTCAAAGAGCCACATATGTACTTCCAGTAGTATATGCGATACTCTCCTCGGAAAATGAGATATGTCCAGACATTGCTATCTCTGCTTCTGCCTTCACTGGCACTGCCACCGGTGACTATCTCACACAATGAACTCCATCACCACACGGACAGAGAAAAGGAAGCTCTAACTTCTGTTATAACTGCAAGAAATGCTCATGTTTTCTCCTGTTTCAAAGAACGATTCATTACCAAATAGAAATTATTGGCCAGTCCTCTTTGAAAACACGGTATTTTCAGAGTTTCACAGGGAATTACGAGGAAACGAAGTAGGAAACAACTGTGTACGGTGAAGTCACATATATTTCTTTTAGTGTGTCAGGTGAAGAACACTACCCTAGAGACTCTATCGTTCTTCAAACCAGTGTTTGCTCTTTCGTTTATTTTATAAACTCGAAAGTTCACTGAAGCATACAATGAAGCAGAACAACAACGGCACAGCAAGCTACTAATTCCATCTGTTGAAATCGATGGATAATATGTATATGTTGTATAGAATGTTCAATGTGCATTGCTTCTATCTGGTTAAAAAGTGTTGTTGGACTCTTTAGGAACACAGTTTTTCTGAGTTAATAAGTAAGGGCAACAGGAACTTACTGAAAGACATTCATGAGAAACAAGATAGTACCTAGTACCTTCAGTCCAAAGAGCCACATATGTACTTCCAGTAGTATATGCGATACTCTCCTCGGAAAATGAGATATGTCCAGACATTGCTATCTCTGCTTCTGCCTTCAGTGGCACTGCCACCGGTGACTATCTCACACAATGAACTCCATCACCACACGGACAGAGAAAAGGAAGCTCTAACTTCTGTTATAATTGCAAGAAATGCTCATGTTTTCTCCTGTTTCAAAGAATGATTCATTTCCAAATAGAAATTATTGGCCAGTCCTCTTTGAAAACACGGTTTTTTCAGAGTTTCACAGGGAATTACGAGGAAACGAAGGAGGAAACAACTGTGTACGGTGAGGTCACATATATTTCTTTTAGTGTGTCAGGTGAAGAACACTACCCTAGAGACTCTATCATTCTTCAAACCAGTGTTTGCTCTTTCGTTTATTTTATAAACTCGAAAGTTCACTGAAGCATACAATGAAGCAGAACAGCAACAGCACAGCAAGCTCCTAATTCCATCTGTTGAAATCGATGAATAATATGTATATGTTGTCTAGGATGTTCAATGTACATTGCTTCTATCTGGTTAAAAACTGTTGTTGGACTCTTTCGGAACACAGTTTTTCTGAGTTAATAAGTAAGGGCAACAGGAACTTACAGAAAGACATTCATGAGAATCAAGATAGCACCTAGTACCTTCAGTTCAAAGAACCACATTGGTACTTCCAGTAGCATATGCGCTACTCTCCTCCGAAAACAATATGTGTCCAGACGTTGCTATCTCTGCTTCTGCCTTCAATGGCAATGCCACCGGTGACTATCTCACGCAATGAACTCTATCACCACACAAACAGAGAAGAGGAAGCTCTAACTTCTGTTATAACTGCTAGAAATGCTCATGTTTTCTCCTGTTTCAAAGAATGATTCATTACCAAATAGAAATTATAGGCCAGTCCTCTTTGAAAACACGGTATTTTCAGAGTTTCACAGGTAATTAACAGGAAGCGAATTAGGAAACCACTGTAAACGGTGAAGTCACATATATTTCTTTTAGTGTGTCAGGTGAAGAATACTACCCATGAGACTCTATCATTCTTGAAACCAGTGTTCGCTCTTTAGTATATTGTATAAATTCGGAAGTTCACTGAAGCATACAATAAAGCAGAACAACAACGGCACAGCAAGCTCCTAATTCCATCTGTTGAAATCGATCGATAATATGAATATTTTCGCTAGAATGTTCAATGTACACTGTTTCTATCTGGTTAAAAACTGCTTTTTGATTCTTTCGGAACACAGTTTTTCTGAGTTAACAAGTAAGGCCAACAGGAACTTACTGAAAGACATTCATGAGACATAAGATAGTACCTAGTACCTTCAGTTCAAAGAGCCACATATGTACTTCCAGTAGTATATGCGATACTCTCCTCGGAAAATGAGATATGTCCAGACATTGCTATCTCTGCTTCTGCCTTCACTGGCACTGCCACCGGTGACTATCTCACACAATGAACTCCATCACCACACGGACAGAGAAAAGGAAGCTCTAACTTCTGTTATAACTGCAAGAAATGCTCATGTTTTCTCCTGTTTCAAAGAACGATTCATTACCAAATAGAAATTATTGGCCAGTCCTCTTTGAAAACACGGTATTTTCAGAGTTTCACAGGGAATTACGAGGAAACGAAGTAGGAAACAACTGTGTACGGTGAAGTCACATATATTTCTTTTAGTGTGTCAGGTGAAGAACACTACCCTAGAGACTCTATCGTTCTTCAAACCAGTGTTTGCTCTTTCGTTTATTTTATAAACTCGAAAGTTCACTGAAGCATACAATGAAGCAGAACAACAACGGCACAGCAAGCTACTAATTCCATCTGTTGAAATCGATGGATAATATGTATATGTTGTATAGAATGTTCAATGTGCATTGCTTCTATCTGGTTAAAAAGTGTTGTTGGACTCTTTAGGAACACAGTTTTTCTGAGTTAATAAGTAAGGGCAACAGGAACTTACTGAAAGACATTCATGAGAAACAAGATAGTACCTAGTACCTTCAGTCCAAAGAGCCACATATGTACTTCCAGTAGTATATGCGATACTCTCCTCGGAAAATGAGATATGTCCAGACATTGCTATCTCTGCTTCTGCCTTCAGTGGCACTGCCACCGGTGACTATCTCACACAATGAACTCCATCACCACACGGACAGAGAAAAGGAAGCTCTAACTTCTGTTATAATTGCAAGAAATGCTCATGTTTTCTCCTGTTTCAAAGAATGATTCATTTCCAAATAGAAATTATTGGCCAGTCCTCTTTGAAAACACGGTTTTTTCAGAGTTTCACAGGGAATTACGAGGAAACGAAGGAGGAAACAACTGTGTACGGTGAGGTCACATATATTTCTTTTAGTGTGTCAGGTGAAGAACACTACCCTAGAGACTCTATCATTCTTCAAACCACTGTTTGCTCTTTCGTTTATTTTATAAACTCGAAAGTTCACTGAAGCATACAATGAAGCAGAACAGCAACAGCACAGCAAGCTCCTAATTCCATCTGTTGAAATCGATGAATAATATGTATATGTTGTCTAGGATGTTCAATGTACATTGCTTCTATCTGGTTAAAAACTGTTGTTGGACTCTTTCGGAACACAGTTTTTCTGAGTTAATAAGTAAGGGCAACAGGAACTTACAGAAAGACATTCATGAGAATCAAGATAGCACCTAGTACCTTCAGTTCAAAGAACCACATTGGTACTTCCAGTAGCATATGCGCTACTCTCCTCCGAAAACAATATGTGTCCAGACGTTGCTATCTCTGCTTCTGCCTTCAATGGCAATGCCACCGGTGACTATCTCACGCAATGAACTCTATCACCACACAAACAGAGAAGAGGAAGCTCTAACTTCTGTTATAACTGCTAGAAATGCTCATGTTTTCTCCTGTTTCAAAGAATGATTCATTACCAAATAGAAATTATAGGCCAGTCCTCTTTGAAAACACGGTATTTTCAGAGTTTCACAGGTAATTAACAGGAAGCGAATTAGGAAACCACTGTAAACGGTGAAGTCACATATATTTCTTTTAGTGTGTCAGGTGAAGAATACTACCCATGAGACTCTATCATTCTTGAAACCAGTGTTCGCTCTTTAGTATATTGTATAAATTCGGAAGTTCACTGAAGCATACAATAAAGCAGAACAACAACGGCACAGCAAGCTCCTAATTCCATCTGTTGAAATCGATCGATAATATGAATATTTTCGCTAGAATGTTCAATGTACACTGTTTCTATCTGGTTAAAAACTGCTTTTTGATTCTTTCGGAACACAGTTTTTCTGAGTTAACAAGTAAGGCCAACAGGAACTTACTGAAAGACATTCATGAGACATAAGATAGTACCTAGTACCTTCAGTTCAAAGAGCCACATATGTACTTCCAGTAGTATATGCGATACTCTCCTCGGAAAATGAGATATGTCCAGACATTGCTATCTCTGCTTCTGCCTTCACTGGCACTGCCACCGGTGACTATCTCACACAATGAACTCCATCACCACACGGACAGAGAAAAGGAAGCTCTAACTTCTGTTATAACTGCAAGAAATGCTCATGTTTTCTCCTGTTTCAAAGAACGATTCATTACCAAATAGAAATTATTGGCCAGTCCTCTTTGAAAACACGGTATTTTCAGAGTTTCACAGGGAATTACGAGGAAACGAAGTAGGAAACAACTGTGTACGGTGAAGTCACATATATTTCTTTTAGTGTGTCAGGTGAAGAACACTACCCTAGAGACTCTATCGTTCTTCAAACCAGTGTTTGCTCTTTCGTTTATTTTATAAACTCGAAAGTTCACTGAAGCATACAATGAAGCAGAACAACAACGGCACAGCAAGCTACTAATTCCATCTGTTGAAATCGATGGATAATATGTATATGTTGTATAGAATGTTCAATGTGCATTGCTTCTATCTGGTTAAAAAGTGTTGTTGGACTCTTTAGGAACACAGTTTTTCTGAGTTAATAAGTAAGGGCAACAGGAACTTACTGAAAGACATTCATGAGAAACAAGATAGTACCTAGTACCTTCAGTCCAAAGAGCCACATATGTACTTCCAGTAGTATATGCGATACTCTCCTCGGAAAATGAGATATGTCCAGACATTGCTATCTCTGCTTCTGCCTTCAGTGGCACTGCCACCGGTGACTATCTCACACAATGAACTCCATCACCACACGGACAGAGAAAAGGAAGCTCTAACTTCTGTTATAATTGCAAGAAATGCTCATGTTTTCTCCTGTTTCAAAGAATGATTCATTTCCAAATAGAAATTATTGGCCAGTCCTCTTTGAAAACACGGTTTTTTCAGAGTTTCACAGGGAATTACGAGGAAACGAAGGAGGAAACAACTGTGTACGGTGAGGTCACATATATTTCTTTTAGTGTGTCAGGTGAAGAACACTACCCTAGAGACTCTATCATTCTTCAAACCAGTGTTTGCTCTTTCGTTTATTTTATAAACTCGAAAGTTCACTGAAGCATACAATGAAGCAGAACAGCAACAGCACAGCAAGCTCCTAATTCCATCTGTTGAAATCGATGAATAATATGTATATGTTGTCTAGGATGTTCAATGTACATTGCTTCTATCTGGTTAAAAACTGTTGTTGGACTCTTTCGGAACACAGTTTTTCTGAGTTAATAAGTAAGGGCAACAGGAACTTACAGAAAGACATTCATGAGAATCAAGATAGCACCTAGTACCTTCAGTTCAAAGAACCACATTGGTACTTCCAGTAGCATATGCGCTACTCTCCTCCGAAAACAATATGTGTCCAGACGTTGCTATCTCTGCTTCTGCCTTCAATGGCAATGCCACCGGTGACTATCTCACGCAATGAACTCTATCACCACACAAACAGAGAAGAGGAAGCTCTAACTTCTGTTATAACTGCTAGAAATGCTCATGTTTTCTCCTGTTTCAAAGAATGATTCATTACCAAATAGAAATTATAGGCCAGTCCTCTTTGAAAACACGGTATTTTCAGAGTTTCACAGGTAATTAACAGGAAGCGAATTAGGAAACCACTGTAAACGGTGAAGTCACATATATTTCTTTTAGTGTGTCAGGTGAAGAATACTACCCATGAGACTCTATCATTCTTGAAACCAGTGTTCGCTCTTTAGTATATTGTATAAATTCGGAAGTTCACTGAAGCATACAATAAAGCAGAACAACAACGGCACAGCAAGCTCCTAATTCCATCTGTTGAAATCGATCGATAATATGAATATTTTCGCTAGAATGTTCAATGTACACTGTTTCTATCTGGTTAAAAACTGCTTTTTGATTCTTTCGGAACACAGTTTTTCTGAGTTAACAAGTAAGGGCAACAGGAACTTACTGAAAGACATTCATGAGACATAAGATAGTACCTAGTACCTTCAGTTCAAAGAGCCACATATGTACTTCCAGTAGTATATGCGATACTCTCCTCGGAAAATGAGATATGTCCAGACATTGCTATCTCTGCTTCTGCCTTCACTGGCACTGCCACCGGTGACTATCTCACACAATGAACTCCATCACCACACGGACAGAGAAAAGGAAGCTCTAACTTCTGTTATAACTGCAAGAAATGCTCATGTTTTCTCCTGTTTCAAAGAACGATTCATTACCAAATAGAAATTATTGGCCAGTCCTCTTTGAAAACACGGTATTTTCAGAGTTTCACAGGGAATTACGAGGAAACGAAGTAGGAAACAACTGTGTACGGTGAAGTCACATATATTTCTTTTAGTGTGTCAGGTGAAGAACACTACCCTAGAGACTCTATCGTTCTTCAAACCAGTGTTTGCTCTTTCGTTTATTTTATAAATTCGAAAGTTCACTGAAGCATACAATGAAGCAGAACAGCAACGGCACAGCAAGCTCCTAATTCCATCTGTTGAAATCGATGGATAATATGTATATGTTGTCTAGAATGTTCAATGTGCATTGCTTCTATCTGGTTAAAAACTGTTGTTGGACTCTTTCGGAACACAGTTTTTCTGAGTTAATAAGTAAGGGCAACAGGAACTTACTGAAAGACATTCATGAGAAACAAGATAGAACCTAGTACCTTCAGTTCAAAGAACCACATTGGTACTTCCAGTAGTACATGCGCTACTCTCCTCGAAAACAAGATGTGTCCAGACATTGCTATCTCTGCTTCTGCCTTCACTGGCACTGCCACCGGTGACTATCTCACACAATGAACTCTATCACCACACAAACAGAGAAGAGGAAGCTCTAACTTCTGTTATAACTGCTAGAAATGCTCATGTTTTCTCCTGTTTCAAAGAATGATTCATTACCAAATAGAAATTATTGGCCAGTCCTCTTTGAAAACACGGTATTTTCTGAGTTTCACAGGGAATTACGAGGAAACGAAGTAGGAAACCACTGTGAACAGTGAAGTCACATATGTTTCTTTTAGTGTGTCAGGTGAAGCACACTACCCAAGAGTCTCTATCGTTTTGAAACCAGTTCTTCCTCTTTCGTTTATTGTATAAACTCGAAAGTTGACTGAAGCATACAATGAAGCAGAACAACAACGGCACAGCAAGCTCCTAATTCCATCTGTTGAAATCGATGGATAATATGAATATTTTGGTTAGAATGTTCAATGTACATTGTTTCTATCTGGTTAAAAACTGTTGTTGGATTCTTTCGGAACACAGTTTTTCTGAGTTAACAAGTAAGGGCAACAGGAACTTACTGAAAGACATTCATGAGACATAAGATAGTACCTAGTACCTTCAGTTCAAAGAGCCACATATGTACTTCCAGTAGTATATGCGATACTCTCCTCGGAAAAGGAGATATGTCCAGACATTGCTATATCTGCTTCTGCCTTCACTGGCACTGCCACCGGTGACTATCTCACACAATGAATTCCATCACCACACGGACAGAGAAAAGGAAGCTCTAACTTCTGTTATAACTGCAAGAAATGCTCATGTTTTCTCCTGTTTCAAAGAACGATTCATTACCAAATAGAAATTATTGGCCAGTCCTCTTTGAAAACACGGTATTTTCAGAGTTTCACAGGGAATTACGAGGAAACGAAGTAGGAAACAACTGTGTACGGTGAAGTCACATATATTTCTTTTAGTGTGTCAGGTGAAGAACACTACCCTAGAGACTCTATCGTTCTTCAAACCAGTGTTTGCTCTTTCGTTTATTTTATAAACTCGAAAGTTCACTGAAGCATACAATGAAGCAGAACAGCAACAGCACAGCAAGCTCCTAATTCCATCTGTTGAAATCGATGGATAATATGTATATGTTGTCTAGAATGTTCAATGTACATTGCTTCTATCTGGTTAAAAACTGTTGTTGGACTCTTTCGGAACACAGTTTTTCTGAGTTAATAAGTAAGGGCAACAGGAACTTACAGAAAGACATTCATGAGAATCAAGATAGCACCTAGTACCTTCAGTTCAAAGAACCACATTGGTACTTCCAGTAGCATATGCGCTACTCTCCTCGGAAAACAAGATGTGTCCAGACATTGCTATCTCTGCTTCTGCCTTCAATGGCAATGCCACCGGTGACTATCTCACGCAATGAACTCCATCACCACACGGACAGAGAAGAGGAAGCTCTAACTTCTGTTATAACTGCTAGAAATGCTCATGTTTTCTCCTGTTTCAAAGAATGATTCATTACCAAATAGAAATTATTGGCCAGTCCTCTTTGAAAACACGGTATTTTCTGAGTTTCACAGGGAATTACGAGGAAACGAAGTAGGAAACCACTGTGAACAGTGAAGTCACATATGTTTCTTTTAGTGTGTCAGGTGAAGCACACTACCCAAGAGTCTCTATCGTTTTGAAACCAGTTCTTGCACTTTCGTTTATTGTATAAACTCGAAAGTTGACTGAAGCATACAATGAAGCAGAACAACAACGGCACAGCAAGCTCCTAATTCCATCTGTTGAAATCGATGGATAATATGTATATGTTGTCTAGAATGTTCAATGTGCATTGCTTCTATCTGGTTAAAAACTGTTGTTGGACTCTTTCGGAACACAGTTTTTCTGAGTTAATAAGTAAGGGCAACAGGAACTTACTGAAAGACATTCATGAGAAACAAGATAGCACCTATTACCTTCAGTTCAAAGAACCACATTGGTACTTCCAGTAGTACATGCGCTACTCTCCTCGAAAACAAGATGTGTTCAGACATTGCTATCTCTGCTTCTGCCTTCACTGGCACTGCCACCGGTGACTATCTCACACAATGAACTCCATCACCACACGGACAGAGAAAAGGAAGCTCTAACTTCTGTTATAACTGCAAGAAATGCTCATGTTTTCTCCTGTTTCAAAGAATGATTCATTACCAAATAGAAATTATTGGCCAGTCCTCTTTGAAAACACGGTATTTTCAGAGTTTCACAGGGAATTACGAGGAAACGAAGTAGGAAACAACTGTGTACGGTGAAGTAACATATATTTCTTTTAGTGTGTCAGGTGAAGAACACTACCCTAGAGACTCTATCGTTCTTCAAACCAGTGTTTGCTCTTTCGTTTATTTTATAAACTCGAAAGTTCACTGAAGCATACAATGAAGCAGAACAGCAACGGCACAGCAAGCTCCTAATTCCATCCGTTGAAATCGATGGATAATATGTATATGTTGTCTAGAATGTTCAATGTGCATTGCTTCTATCTGGTTAAAAACTGTTGTTGGACTCTTTCGGAACACAGTTTTTCTGAGTTAATAAGTAAGGGCAACAGGAACTTACTGAAAGACATTCATGAGAAACAAGATAGAACCTAGTACCTTCAGTTCAAAGAACCACATTGGTACTTCCAGTAGCATATGCGCTACTCTCCTCGAAAACAAGATGTGTCCAGACATTGCTATCTCTGCTTCTGCCTTCAATGGCAATGCCACCGGTGACTATCTCACGCAATGAACTCCATCACCACACGGACAGAGAAGAGGAAGCTCTAACTTCTGTTATAACTGCTAGAAATGCTCATGTTTTCTCCTGTTTCAAAGAATGATTCATTACCAAATAGAAATTATTGGCCAGTCCTCTTTGAAAACACGGTATTTTCTGAGTTTCACAGGGAATTACGAGGAAACGAAGTAGGAAACCACTGTGAACAGTGAAGTCACATATGTTTCTTTTAGTGTGTCAGGTGAAGCACACTACCCAAGAGTCTCTATCGTTTTGAAACCAGTTCTTCCTCTTTCGTTTATTGTATAAACTCGAAAGTTGACTGAAGCATACAATGAAGCAGAACAACAACGGCACAGCAAGCTCCTAATTCCATCTGTTGAAATCGATTGATAATATGTATATGTTGTCTAGAATGTTCAATGTGCATTGCTTCTATCTGGTTAAAAACTGTTGTTGGACTCTTTCGGAACACAGTTTTTCTGAGTTAACAAGTAAGGCCAACAGGAACTTACTGAAAGACATTCATGAGACATAAGATAGTACCTAGTACCTTCAGTTCAAAGAGCCACATATGTACTTCCAGTAGTATATGCGATACTCTCCTCGGAAAATGAGATATGTCCAGACATTGCTATCTCTGCTTCTGCCTTCACTGGCACTGCCACCGGTGACTATCTCACACAATGAACTCCATCACCACACGGACAGAGAAAAGGAAGCTCTAACTTCTGTTATAACTGCAAGAAATGCTCATGTTTTCTCCTGTTTCAAAGAACGATTCATTACCAAATAGAAATTATTGGCCAGTCCTCTTTGAAAACACGGTATTTTCAGAGTTTCACAGGGAATTACGAGGAAACGAAGTAGGAAACAACTGTGTACGGTGAAGTCACATATATTTCTTTTAGTGTGTCAGGTGAAGAACACTACCCTAGAGACTCTATCGTTCTTCAAACCAGTGTTTGCTCTTTCGTTTATTTTATAAACTCGAAAGTTCACTGAAGCATACAATGAAGCAGAACAGCAACAGCACAGCAAGCTCCTAATTCCATCTGTTGAAATCGATGGATAATATGTATATGTTGTCTAGAATGTTCAATGTACATTGCTTCTATCTGGTTAAAAACTGTTGTTGGACTCTTTCGGAACACAGTTTTTCTGAGTTAATAAGTAAGGGCAACAGGAACTTACAGAAAGACATTCATGAGAATCAAGATAGCACCTAGTACCTTCAGTTCAAAGAACCACATTGGTACTTCCAGTAGCATATGCGCTACTCTCCTCGGAAAACAAGATGTGTCCAGACATTGCTATCTCTGCTTCTGCCTTCAATGGCAATGCCACCGGTGACTATCTCACGCAATGAACTCCATCACCACACGGACAGAGAAGAGGAAGCTCTAACTTCTGTTATAACTGCTAGAAATGCTCATGTTTTCTCCTGTTTCAAAGAATGATTCATTACCAAATAGAAATTATTGGCCAGTCCTCTTTGAAAACACGGTATTTTCTGAGTTTCACAGGGAATTACGAGGAAACGAAGTAGGAAACCACTGTGAACAGTGAAGTCACATATGTTTCTTTTAGTGTGTCAGGTGAAGCACACTACCCAAGAGTCTCTATCGTTTTGAAACCAGTTCTTGCACTTTCGTTTATTGTATAAACTCGAAAGTTGACTGAAGCATACAATGAAGCAGAACAACAACGGCACAGCAAGCTCCTAATTCCATCTGTTGAAATCGATGGATAATATGTATATGTTGTCTAGAATGTTCAATGTGCATTGCTTCTATCTGGTTAAAAACTGTTGTTGGACTCTTTCGGAACACAGTTTTTCTGAGTTAACAAGTAAGGCCAACAGGAACTTACTGAAAGACATTCATGAGACATAAGATAGTACCTAGTACCTTCAGTTCAAAGAGCCACATATGTACTTCCAGTAGTATATGCGATACTCTCCTCGGAAAATGAGATATGTCCAGACATTGCTATCTCTGCTTCTGCCTTCACTGGCACTGCCACCGGTGACTATCTCACACAATGAACTCCATCACCACACGGACAGAGAAAAGGAAGCTCTAACTTCTGTTATAACTGCAAGAAATGCTCATGTTTTCTCCTGTTTCAAAGAACGATTCATTACCAAATAGAAATTATTGGCCAGTCCTCTTTGAAAACACGGTATTTTCAGAGTTTCACAGGGAATTACGAGGAAACGAAGTAGGAAACAACTGTGTACGGTGAAGTCACATATATTTCTTTTAGTGTGTCAGGTGAAGAACACTACCCTAGAGACTCTATCGTTCTTCAAACCAGTGTTTGCTCTTTCGTTTATTTTATAAACTCGAAAGTTCACTGAAGCATACAATGAAGCAGAACAGCAACAGCACAGCAAGCTCCTAATTCCATCTGTTGAAATCGATGGATAATATGTATATGTTTTCTAGAATGTTCAATGTACATTGCTTCTATCTGGTTAAAAACTGTTGTTGGACTCTTTCGGAACATAGTTTTTCTGAGTTAATAAGTAAGGGCAACAGGAACTTACAGAAAGACATTCATGAGAATCAAGATAGCACCTAGTACCTTCAGTTCAAAGAACCACATTGGTACTTCCAGTAGCATATGCGCTACTCTCCTCGGAAAACAAGATGTGTCCAGACATTGCTATCTCTGCTTCTGCCTTCAATGGCAATGCCACCGGTGACTATCTCACGCAATGAACTCCATCACCACACTAACAGAGAAGAGGAAGCTCTAACTTCTGTTATAACTGCAAGAAATGCTCATGTTTTCTCCTGTTTCAAAGAACGATTCATTACCAAATAGAAATTATTGGCCAGTCCTCTTTGAAAACACGGTATTTTCAGAGTTTCACAGGGAATTACGAGGAAACGAAGTAGGAAACAACTGTGTACGGTGAAGTCACATATATTTCTTTTAGTGTGTCAGGTGAAGAACACTACCCTAGAGACTCTATCGTTCTTCAAACCAGTGTTTGCTCTTTCGTTTATTTTATAAACTCGAAAGTTCACTGAAGCATACAATGAAGCAGAACAGCAACAGCACAGCAAGCTCCTAATTCCATCTGTTGAAATCGATGGATAATATGTATATGTTGTCTAGAATGTTCAATGTACATTGCTTCTATCTGGTTAAAAACTGTTGTTGGACTCTTTCGGAACACAGTTTTTCTGAGTTAATAAGTAAGGGCAACAGGAACTTACAGAAAGACATTCATGAGAATCAAGATAGCACCTAGTACCTTCAGTTCAAAGAACCACATTGGTACTTCCAGTAGCATATGCGCTACTCTCCTCGGAAAACAAGATGTGTCCAGACATTGCTATCTCTGCTTCTGCCTTCAATGGCAATGCCACCGGTGACTATCTCACGCAATGAACTCCATCACCACACGGACAGAGAAGAGGAAGCTCTAACTTCTGTTATAACTGCTAGAAATGCTCATGTTTTCTCCTGTTTCAAAGAATGATTCATTACCAAATAGAAATTATTGGCCAGTCCTCTTTGAAAACACGGTATTTTCTGAGTTTCACAGGGAATTACGAGGAAACGAAGTAGGAAACCACTGTGAACAGTGAAGTCACATATGTTTCTTTTAGTGTGTCAGGTGAAGCACACTACCCAAGAGTCTCTATCGTTTTGAAACCAGTTCTTCCTCTTTCGTTTATTGTATAAACTCGAAAGTTGACTGAAGCATACAATGAAGCAGAACAACAACGGCACAGCAAGCTCCTAATTCCATCTGTTGAAATCGATTGATAATATGTATATGTTGTCTAGAATGTTCAATGTGCATTGCTTCTATCTGGTTAAAAACTGTTGTTGGACTCTTTCGGAACACAGTTTTTCTGAGTTAACAAGTAAGGCCAACAGGAACTTACTGAAAGACATTCATGAGACATAAGATAGTACCTAGTACCTTCAGTTCAAAGAGCCACATATGTACTTCCAGTAGTATATGCGATACTCTCCTCGGAAAATGAGATATGTCCAGACATTGCTATCTCTGCTTCTGCCTTCACTGGCACTGCCACCGGTGACTATCTCACACAATGAACTCCATCACCACACGGACAGAGAAAAGGAAGCTCTAACTTCTGTTATAACTGCAAGAAATGCTCATGTTTTCTCCTGTTTCAAAGAACGATTCATTACCAAATAGAAATTATTGGCCAGTCCTCTTTGAAAACACGGTATTTTCAGAGTTTCACAGGGAATTACGAGGAAACGAAGTAGGAAACAACTGTGTACGGTGAAGTCACATATATTTCTTTTAGTGTGTCAGGTGAAGAACACTACCCTAGAGACTCTATCGTTCTTCAAACCAGTGTTTGCTCTTTCGTTTATTTTATAAACTCGAAAGTTCACTGAAGCATACAATGAAGCAGAACAGCAACAGCACAGCAAGCTCCTAATTCCATCTGTTGAAATCGATGGATAATATGTATATGTTTTCTAGAATGTTCAATGTACATTGCTTCTATCTGGTTAAAAACTGTTGTTGGACTCTTTCGGAACATAGTTTTTCTGAGTTAATAAGTAAGAGCAACAGGAACTTACAGAAAGACATTCATGAGAATCAAGATAGCACCTAGTACCTTCAGTTCAAAGAACCACATTGGTACTTCCAGTAGCATATGCGCTACTCTCCTCGGAAAACAAGATGTGTCCAGACATGGCTATCTCTGCTTCTGCCTTCAATGGCAATGCCACCGGTGACTATCTCACGCAATGAACTCCATCACCACACTAACAGAGAAGAGGAAGCTCTAACTTCTGTTATAACTGCAAGAAATGCTCATGTTTTCTCCTGTTTCAAAGAACGATTCATTACCAAATAGAAATTATTGGCCAGTCCTCTTTGAAAACACGGTATTTTCAGAGTTTCACAGGGAATTACGAGGAAACGAAGTAGGAAACAACTGTGTACGGTGAAGTCACATATATTTCTTTTAGTGTGTCAGGTGAAGAACACTACCCTAGAGACTCTATCGTTCTTCAAACCAGTGTTTGCTCTTTCGTTTATTTTATAAACTCGAAAGTTCACTGAAGCATACAATGAAGCAGAACAGCAACAGCACAGCAAGCTCCTAATTCCATCTGTTGAAATCGATGGATAATATGTATATGTTGTCTAGAATGTTCAATGTACATTGCTTCTATCTGGTTAAAAACTGTTGTTGGACTCTTTCGGAACACAGTTTTTCTGAGTTAATAAGTAAGGGCAACAGGAACTTACAGAAAGACATTCATGAGAATGAAGATAGCACCTAGTACCTTCAGTTCAAAGAACCACATTGGTACTTCCAGTAGCATATGCGCTACTCTCCTCGGAAAACAAGATGTGTCCAGACATTGCTATCTCTGCTTCTGCCTTCAATGGCAATGCCACCGGTGACTATCTCACGCAATGAACTCCATCACCACACGGACAGAGAAGAGGAAGCTCTAACTTCTGTTATAACTGCTAGAAATGCTCATGTTTTCTCCTGTTTCAAAGAATGATTCATTACCAAATAGAAATTATTGGCCAGTCCTCTTTGAAAACACGGTATTTTCTGAGTTTCACAGGGAATTACGAGGAAACGAAGTAGGAAACCACTGTGAACAGTGAAGTCACATATGTTTCTTTTAGTGTGTCAGGTGAAGCACACTACCCAAGAGTCTCTATCGTTTTGAAACCAGTTCTTCCTCTTTCGTTTATTGTATAAACTCGAAAGTTGACTGAAGCATACAATGAAGCAGAACAACAACGGCACAGCAAGCTCCTAATTCCATCTGTTGAAATCGATTGATAATATGTATATGTTGTCTAGAATGTTCAATGTGCATTGCTTCTATCTGGTTAAAAACTGTTGTTGGACTCTTTCGGAACACAGTTTTTCTGAGTTAACAAGTAAGGCCAACAGGAACTTACTGAAAGACATTCATGAGACATAAGATAGTACCTAGTACCTTCAGTTCAAAGACCCACATATGTACTTCCAGTAGTATATGCGATACTCTCCTCGGAAAATGAGATATGTCCAGACATTGCTATCTCTGCTTCTGCCTTCACTGGCACTGCCACCGGTGACTATCTCACACAATGAACTCCATCACCACACGGACAGAGAAAAGGAAGCTCTAACTTCTGTTATAACTGCAAGAAATGCTCATGTTTTCTCCTGTTTCAAAGAACGATTCATTACCAAATAGAAATTATTGGCCAGTCCTCTTTGAAAACACGGTATTTTCAGAGTTTCACAGGGAATTACGAGGAAACGAAGTAGGAAACAACTGTGTACGGTGAAGTCACATATAAATTTCTTTTAGTGTGTCAGGTGAAGAACACTACCCTAGAGACTCTATCGTTCTTCAAACCAGTGTTTGCTCTTTCGTTTATTTTATAAACTCGAAAGTTCACTGAAGCATACAATGAAGCAGAACAGCAACAGCACAGCAAGCTCCTAATTCCATCTGTTGAAATCGATGGATAATATGTATATGTTTTCTAGAATGTTCAATGTACATTGCTTCTATCTGGTTAAAAACTGTTGTTGGACTCTTTCGGAACACAGTTTTTCTGAGTTAATAAGTAAGGGCAACAGGAACTTACTGAAAGACATTCATGAGAAACAAGATAGCACCTATTACCTTCAGTTCAAAGAACCACATTGGTACTTCCAGTAGTACATGCGCTACTCTCCTCGAAAACAAGATGTGTTCAGACATTGCTATCTCTGCTTCTGCCTTCACTGGCACTGCCACCGGTGACTATCTCACACAATGAACTCCATCACCACACGGACAGAGAAAAGGAAGCTCTAACTTCTGTTATAACTGCAAGAAATGCTCATGTTTTCTCCTGTTTCAAAGAATGATTCATTACCAAATAGAAATTATTGGCCAGTCCTCTTTGAAAACACGGTATTTTCAGAGTTTCACAGGGAATTACGAGGAAACGAAGTAGGAAACAACTGTGTACGGTGAAGTAACATATATTTCTTTTAGTGTGTCAGGTGAAGAACACTACCCTAGAGACTCTATCGTTCTTCAAACCAGTGTTTGCTCTTTCGTTTATTTTATAAACTCGAAAGTTCACTGAAGCATACAATGAAGCAGAACAGCAACGGCACAGCAAGCTCCTAATTCCATCCGTTGAAATCGATGGATAATATGTATATGTTGTCTAGAATGTTCAATGTGCATTGCTTCTATCTGGTTAAAAACTGTTGTTGGACTCTTTCGGAACACAGTTTTTCTGAGTTAATAAGTAAGGGCAACAGGAACTTACTGAAAGACATTCATGAGAAACAAGATAGAACCTAGTACCTTCAGTTCAAAGAACCACATTGGTACTTCCAGTAGCATATGCGCTACTCTCCTCGAAAACAAGATGTGTCCAGACATTGCTATCTCTGCTTCTGCCTTCAATGGCAATGCCACCGGTGACTATCTCACGCAATGAACTCCATCACCACACGGACAGAGAAGAGGAAGCTCTAACTTCTGTTATAACTGCTAGAAATGCTCATGTTTTCTCCTGTTTCAAAGAATGATTCATTACCAAATAGAAATTATTGGCCAGTCCTCTTTGAAAACACGGTATTTTCTGAGTTTCACAGGGAATTACGAGGAAACGAAGTAGGAAACCACTGTGAACAGTGAAGTCACATATGTTTCTTTTAGTGTGTCAGGTGAAGCACACTACCCAAGAGTCTCTATCGTTTTGAAACCAGTTCTTCCTCTTTCGTTTATTGTATAAACTCGAAAGTTGACTGAAGCATACAATGAAGCAGAACAACAACGGCACAGCAAGCTCCTAATTCCATCTGTTGAAATCGATTGATAATATGTATATGTTGTCTAGAATGTTCAATGTGCATTGCTTCTATCTGGTTAAAAACTGTTGTTGGACTCTTTCGGAACACAGTTTTTCTGAGTTAACAAGTAAGGCCAACAGGAACTTACTGAAAGACATTCATGAGACATAAGATAGTACCTAGTACCTTCAGTTCAAAGAGCCACATATGTACTTCCAGTAGTATATGCGATACTCTCCTCGGAAAATGAGATATGTCCAGACATTGCTATCTCTGCTTCTGCCTTCACTGGCACTGCCACCGGTGACTATCTCACACAATGAACTCCATCACCACACGGACAGAGAAAAGGAAGCTCTAACTTCTGTTATAACTGCAAGAAATGCTCATGTTTTCTCCTGTTTCAAAGAACGATTCATTACCAAATAGAAATTATTGGCCAGTCCTCTTTGAAAACACGGTATTTTCAGAGTTTCACAGGGAATTACGAGGAAACGAAGTAGGAAACAACTGTGTACGGTGAAGTCACATATATTTCTTTTAGTGTGTCAGGTGAAGAACACTACCCTAGAGACTCTATCGTTCTTCAAACCAGTGTTTGCTCTTTCGTTTATTTTATAAACTCGAAAGTTCACTGAAGCATACAATGAAGCAGAACAGCAACAGCACAGCAAGCTCCTAATTCCATCTGTTGAAATCGATGGATAATATGTATATGTTTTCTAGAATGTTCAATGTACATTGCTTCTATCTGGTTAAAAACTGTTGTTGGACTCTTTCGGAACATAGTTTTTCTGAGTTAATAAGTAAGGGCAACAGGAACTTACAGAAAGACATTCATGAGAATCAAGATAGCACCTAGTACCTTCAGTTCAAAGAACCACATTGGTACTTCCAGTAGCATATGCGCTACTCTCCTCGGAAAACAAGATGTGTCCAGACATTGCTATCTCTGCTTCTGCCTTCAATGGCAATGCCACCGGTGACTATCTCACGCAATGAACTCCATCACCACACTAACAGAGAAGAGGAAGCTCTAACTTCTGTTATAACTGCAAGAAATGCTCATGTTTTCTCCTGTTTCAAAGAACGATTCATTACCAAATAGAAATTATTGGCCAGTCCTCTTTGAAAACACGGTATTTTCAGAGTTTCACAGGGAATTACGAGGAAACGAAGTAGGAAACAACTGTGTACGGTGAAGTCACATATATTTCTTTTAGTGTGTCAGGTGAAGAACACTACCCTAGAGACTCTATCGTTCTTCAAACCAGTGTTTGCTCTTTCGTTTATTTTATAAACTCGAAAGTTCACTGAAGCATACAATGAAGCAGAACAGCAACAGCACAGCAAGCTCCTAATTCCATCTGTTGAAATCGATGGATAATATGTATATGTTGTCTAGAATGTTCAATGTACATTGCTTCTATCTGGTTAAAAACTGTTGTTGGACTCTTTCGGAACACAGTTTTTCTGAGTTAATAAGTAAGGGCAACAGGAACTTACAGAAAGACATTCATGAGAATCAAGATAGCACCTAGTACCTTCAGTTCAAAGAACCACATTGGTACTTCCAGTAGCATATGCGCTACTCTCCTCGGAAAACAAGATGTGTCCAGACATTGCTATCTCTGCTTCTGCCTTCAATGGCAATGCCACCGGTGACTATCTCACGCAATGAACTCCATCACCACACGGACAGAGAAGAGGAAGCTCTAACTTCTGTTATAACTGCTAGAAATGCTCATGTTTTCTCCTGTTTCAAAGAATGATTCATTACCAAATAGAAATTATTGGCCAGTCCTCTTTGAAAACACGGTATTTTCTGAGTTTCACAGGGAATTACGAGGAAACGAAGTAGGAAACCACTGTGAACAGTGAAGTCACATATGTTTCTTTTAGTGTGTCAGGTGAAGCACACTACCCAAGAGTCTCTATCGTTTTGAAACCAGTTCTTGCACTTTCGTTTATTGTATAAACTCGAAAGTTGACTGAAGCATACAATGAAGCAGAACAACAACGGCACAGCAAGCTCCTAATTCCATCTGTTGAAATCGATGGATAATATGTATATGTTGTCTAGAATGTTCAATGTGCATTGCTTCTATCTGGTTAAAAACTGTTGTTGGACTCTTTCGGAACACAGTTTTTCTGAGTTAATAAGTAAGGGCAACAGGAACTTACTGAAAGACATTCATGAGAAACAAGATAGCACCTATTACCTTCAGTTCAAAGAACCACATTGGTACTTCCAGTAGTACATGCGCTACTCTCCTCGAAAACAAGATGTGTTCAGACATTGCTATCTCTGCTTCTGCCTTCACTGGCACTGCCACCGGTGACTATCTCACACAATGAACTCCATCACCACACGGACAGAGAAAAGGAAGCTCTAACTTCTGTTATAACTGCAAGAAATGCTCATGTTTTCTCCTGTTTCAAAGAATGATTCATTACCAAATAGAAATTATTGGCCAGTCCTCTTTGAAAACACGGTATTTTCAGAGTTTCACAGGGAATTACGAGGAAACGAAGTAGGAAACAACTGTGTACGGTGAAGTAACATATATTTCTTTTAGTGTGTCAGGTGAAGAACACTACCCTAGAGACTCTATCGTTCTTCAAACCAGTGTTTGCTCTTTCGTTTATTTTATAAACTCGAAAGTTCACTGAAGCATACAATGAAGCAGAACAGCAACGGCACAGCAAGCTCCTAATTCCATCCGTTGAAATCGATGGATAATATGTATATGTTGTCTAGAATGTTCAATGTGCATTGCTTCTATCTGGTTAAAAACTGTTGTTGGACTCTTTCGGAACACAGTTTTTCTGAGTTAATAAGTAAGGGCAACAGGAACTTACTGAAAGACATTCATGAGAAACAAGATAGAACCTAGTACCTTCAGTTCAAAGAACCACATTGGTACTTCCAGTAGCATATGCGCTACTCTCCTCGAAAACAAGATGTGTCCAGACATTGCTATCTCTGCTTCTGCCTTCAATGGCAATGCCACCGGTGACTATCTCACGCAATGAACTCCATCACCACACGGACAGAGAAGAGGAAGCTCTAACTTCTGTTATAACTGCTAGAAATGCTCATGTTTTCTCCTGTTTCAAAGAATGATTCATTACCAAATAGAAATTATTGGCCAGTCCTCTTTGAAAACACGGTATTTTCTGAGTTTCACAGGGAATTACGAGGAAACGAAGTAGGAAACCACTGTGAACAGTGAAGTCACATATGTTTCTTTTAGTGTGTCAGGTGAAGCACACTACCCAAGAGTCTCTATCGTTTTGAAACCAGTTCTTCCTCTTTCGTTTATTGTATAAACTCGAAAGTTGACTGAAGCATACAATGAAGCAGAACAACAACGGCACAGCAAGCTCCTAATTCCATCTGTTGAAATCGATTGATAATATGTATATGTTGTCTAGAATGTTCAATGTGCATTGCTTCTATCTGGTTAAAAACTGTTGTTGGACTCTTTCGGAACACAGTTTTTCTGAGTTAACAAGTAAGGCCAACAGGAACTTACTGAAAGACATTCATGAGACATAAGATAGTACCTAGTACCTTCAGTTCAAAGAGCCACATATGTACTTCCAGTAGTATATGCGATACTCTCCTCGGAAAATGAGATATGTCCAGACATTGCTATCTCTGCTTCTGCCTTCACTGGCACTGCCACCGGTGACTATCTCACACAATGAACTCCATCACCACACGGACAGAGAAAAGGAAGCTCTAACTTCTGTTATAACTGCAAGAAATGCTCATGTTTTCTCCTGTTTCAAAGAACGATTCATTACCAAATAGAAATTATTGGCCAGTCCTCTTTGAAAACACGGTATTTTCAGAGTTTCACAGGGAATTACGAGGAAACGAAGTAGGAAACAACTGTGTACGGTGAAGTCACATATATTTCTTTTAGTGTGTCAGGTGAAGAACACTACCCTAGAGACTCTATCGTTCTTCAAACCAGTGTTTGCTCTTTCGTTTATTTTATAAACTCGAAAGTTCACTGAAGCATACAATGAAGCAGAACAGCAACAGCACAGCAAGCTCCTAATTCCATCTGTTGAAATCGATGGATAATATGTATATGTTTTCTAGAATGTTCAATGTACATTGCTTCTATCTGGTTAAAAACTGTTGTTGGACTCTTTCGGAACATAGTTTTTCTGAGTTAATAAGTAAGGGCAACAGGAACTTACAGAAAGACATTCATGAGAATCAAGATAGCACCTAGTACCTTCAGTTCAAAGAACCACATTGGTACTTCCAGTAGCATATGCGCTACTCTCCTCGGAAAACAAGATGTGTCCAGACATTGCTATCTCTGCTTCTGCCTTCAATGGCAATGCCACCGGTGACTATCTCACGCAATGAACTCCATCACCACACTAACAGAGAAGAGGAAGCTCTAACTTCTGTTATAACTGCAAGAAATGCTCATGTTTTCTCCTGTTTCAAAGAACGATTCATTACCAAATAGAAATTATTGGCCAGTCCTCTTTGAAAACACGGTATTTTCAGAGTTTCACAGGGAATTACGAGGAAACGAAGTAGGAAACAACTGTGTACGGTGAAGTCACATATATTTCTTTTAGTGTGTCAGGTGAAGAACACTACCCTAGAGACTCTATCGTTCTTCAAACCAGTGTTTGCTCTTTCGTTTATTTTATAAACTCGAAAGTTCACTGAAGCATACAATGAAGCAGAACAGCAACAGCACAGCAAGCTCCTAATTCCATCTGTTGAAATCGATGGATAATATGTATATGTTGTCTAGAATGTTCAATGTACATTGCTTCTATCTGGTTAAAAACTGTTGTTGGACTCTTTCGGAACACAGTTTTTCTGAGTTAATAAGTAAGGGCAACAGGAACTTACAGAAAGACATTCATGAGAATCAAGATAGCACCTAGTACCTTCAGTTCAAAGAACCACATTGGTACTTCCAGTAGCATATGCGCTACTCTCCTCGGAAAACAAGATGTGTCCAGACATTGCTATCTCTGCTTCTGCCTTCAATGGCAATGCCACCGGTGACTATCTCACGCAATGAACTCCATCACCACACGGACAGAGAAGAGGAAGCTCTAACTTCTGTTATAACTGCTAGAAATGCTCATGTTTTCTCCTGTTTCAAAGAATGATTCATTACCAAATAGAAATTATTGGCCAGTCCTCTTTGAAAACACGGTATTTTCTGAGTTTCACAGGGAATTACGAGGAAACGAAGTAGGAAACCACTGTGAACAGTGAAGTCACATATGTTTCTTTTAGTGTGTCAGGTGAAGCACACTACCCAAGAGTCTCTATCGTTTTGAAACCAGTTCTTCCTCTTTCGTTTATTGTATAAACTCGAAAGTTGACTGAAGCATACAATGAAGCAGAACAACAACGGCACAGCAAGCTCCTAATTCCATCTGTTGAAATCGATTGATAATATGTATATGTTGTCTAGAATGTTCAATGTGCATTGCTTCTATCTGGTTAAAAACTGTTGTTGGACTCTTTCGGAACACAGTTTTTCTGAGTTAACAAGTAAGGCCAACAGGAACTTACTGAAAGACATTCATGAGACATAAGATAGTACCTAGTACCTTCAGTTCAAAGAGCCACATATGTACTTCCAGTAGTATATGCGATACTCTCCTCGGAAAATGAGATATGTCCAGACATTGCTATCTCTGCTTCTGCCTTCACTGGCACTGCCACCGGTGACTATCTCACACAATGAACTCCATCACCACACGGACAGAGAAAAGGAAGCTCTAACTTCTGTTATAACTGCAAGAAATGCTCATGTTTTCTCCTGTTTCAAAGAACGATTCATTACCAAATAGAAATTATTGGCCAGTCCTCTTTGAAAACACGGTATTTTCAGAGTTTCACAGGGAATTACGAGGAAACGAAGTAGGAAACAACTGTGTACGGTGAAGTCACATATATTTCTTTTAGTGTGTCAGGTGAAGAACACTACCCTAGAGACTCTATCGTTCTTCAAACCAGTGTTTGCTCTTTCGTTTATTTTATAAACTCGAAAGTTCACTGAAGCATACAATGAAGCAGAACAGCAACAGCACAGCAAGCTCCTAATTCCATCTGTTGAAATCGATGGATAATATGTATATGTTTTCTAGAATGTTCAATGTACATTGCTTCTATCTGGTTAAAAACTGTTGTTGGACTCTTTCGGAACATAGTTTTTCTGAGTTAATAAGTAAGAGCAACAGGAACTTACAGAAAGACATTCATGAGAATCAAGATAGCACCTAGTACCTTCAGTTCAAAGAACCACATTGGTACTTCCAGTAGCATATGCGCTACTCTCCTCGGAAAACAAGATGTGTCCAGACATGGCTATCTCTGCTTCTGCCTTCAATGGCAATGCCACCGGTGACTATCTCACGCAATGAACTCCATCACCACACTAACAGAGAAGAGGAAGCTCTAACTTCTGTTATAACTGCAAGAAATGCTCATGTTTTCTCCTGTTTCAAAGAACGATTCATTACCAAATAGAAATTATTGGCCAGTCCTCTTTGAAAACACGGTATTTTCAGAGTTTCACAGGGAATTACGAGGAAACGAAGTAGGAAACAACTGTGTACGGTGAAGTCACATATATTTCTTTTAGTGTGTCAGGTGAAGAACACTACCCTAGAGACTCTATCGTTCTTCAAACCAGTGTTTGCTCTTTCGTTTATTTTATAAACTCGAAAGTTCACTGAAGCATACAATGAAGCAGAACAGCAACAGCACAGCAAGCTCCTAATTCCATCTGTTGAAATCGATGGATAATATGTATATGTTGTCTAGAATGTTCAATGTACATTGCTTCTATCTGGTTAAAAACTGTTGTTGGACTCTTTCGGAACACAGTTTTTCTGAGTTAATAAGTAAGGGCAACAGGAACTTACAGAAAGACATTCATGAGAATGAAGATAGCACCTAGTACCTTCAGTTCAAAGAACCACATTGGTACTTCCAGTAGCATATGCGCTACTCTCCTCGGAAAACAAGATGTGTCCAGACATTGCTATCTCTGCTTCTGCCTTCAATGGCAATGCCACCGGTGACTATCTCACGCAATGAACTCCATCACCACACGGACAGAGAAGAGGAAGCTCTAACTTCTGTTATAACTGCTAGAAATGCTCATGTTTTCTCCTGTTTCAAAGAATGATTCATTACCAAATAGAAATTATTGGCCAGTCCTCTTTGAAAACACCGTATTTTCTGAGTTTCACAGGGAATTACCAGGAAACGAAGTAGGAAACCACTGTAAACGGTGAAGTCACATATATTTCTTTTAGTGTGTCAGGTAAAGCACTCTACTCAGGAGACTCTATCGTTCTTGAAACCAGTGTTTGCTCTTTAGTATATTGTATAAACTAGAAAGTTCACTGAAGCATACAATGAAGCAGAACAACAACGGAACAGCAAAGTCCTAATTCCATCTGTTGAAATCGATGGATAATATGTATATGTTGGCTAGAATGTTCAATGTACATTGCTTCTATCTGGTTGAAAACTGTTGTTGGACTCTTTCGGAACATAGTTTTTCTGCGTTAACAAGTAAGGGCAACAGGAACTTACTGAAAGACATTCATGAGAAACAAGAAAGCACCTGGTACTTTCAGTTCAAAGATCTACATCTGTACTTCCAGTAGTATATGCGCTACTCTCCTCGGAAAACAAGATATGTCCAGACATTGCTATCTCTGCTTCTGCCTTCAATGGCAAGGCCACCGGTGACTATCTCACACAATGAACTCCATCACCACACGGACAGAGAAGAGGAAGCTCTAACTACTGTTAAAACTGCTAGAAATGCTCATGTTTTCTCCTGTTTCAAAGAATGATTCATTACCAAATAGAAATTATAGGCCAGTCCTCTTTGAAAACACCGTATTTTCTGAGTTTCCCATTGAATTACCAGGAAACGAAGTAGGAAACCACTGTAAACCGTGAAGTCACATATATTTCTTTTAGTGTGTCAGGTAAAGAACTCTACACAGGAGACTCTATCGTTCTTGAAACCAGTGTTTGCTCTTTAGTATATTTTATAAACTAGAAAGTGCACTGAAGCGTACAATGAAGCAGAACAACAACGGAACAGCAAAGTCCTAATTCCATCTGTTGAAATCGATGGATAATATGTATATGTTGGCTAGAATGTTCAATGTACATTGCTTCTATCTGGTTGAAAACTGTTGTCGGACTCTTTCTGAACACAGTTTTTCTGAGTTAACAAATAAGGGCAACAGGAACTTACTGAAAGACATTCATGAGAAACAAGATAGCACCTAGTACCTTCAGTTCAAAGAGCCACGTCGGTACTTCCAGTAGTATATGCGCTACTCTCCTCGGAAAACAAGATATGTCCAGACATTGCTATCTCTGCTTCTGCCTTCAATGGCAATGCCACCGGTGACTATCTCACACAATGAACTCCATCACCACACGGACAGAGAAGAGGAAGCTCTAACTTCTGTTATAACTGCGAGAAATGCTC
Organism: Furipterus horrens; assembly: GCF_987537825.1. Lineage (NCBI taxonomy): Eukaryota > Metazoa > Chordata > Mammalia > Chiroptera > Furipteridae > Furipterus > Furipterus horrens. The sequence continues at coordinate 125,138,087 of NW_028327175.1, forward strand.
ATGTTTTCTCCTGTTTCAAAGAATGATTCATTACCAAATAGAAATTATAGGCCAGTCCTCTTTGAAAACACCGTATATTCTGAGTTTCCCAGGGAATTACCAGGAAACGAAGTAGGAAACCACTGTAAACGGTGAAGTCACATATATTTCTTTTAGTGTGTCAGGTAAAGCACTCTACACAGGAGACTCTATCGTTCTTGAAACAGTGTTTGCTCTTTAGTATATTTTATAAACTAGAAAGTGCACTGAAGCATACAATGAAGCAGAACAACAACGGAACAGCAAAGTCCTAATTCCATCTGTTGAAATCGATGGATAATATGTATATGTTGGCTAGAATGTTCAATGTACATTGCTTCTATCTGGTTGAAAACTGTTGTTGGACTCTTTCGGAACACAGTTTTTCTGAGTTAACAAATAAGGGCAACAGGAACTTACTGAAAGACATTCATGAGAAACAAGATAGCACCTAGTACCTTCAGTTCAAAGAGCCACGTCGGTACTTCCAGTAGTATATGCGCTACTCTCCTCGGAAAACAAGATATGTCCAGACATTGCTATCTCTGCTTCTGCCTTCAATGGCAATGCCACCGGTGACTATCTCACACAATGAACTCCATCACCACACGGACAGAGAAGAGGAAGCTCTAACTTCTGTTATAACTGCGAGAAATGCTCATGTTTTCTCCTGTTTCAAAGAATGATTCATTACCAAATAGAAATTATAGGCCAGTCCTCTTTGAAAACACCGTATTTTCTGAGTTTCCCAGGGAATTACCAGGAAACGAAGGAGGAAACCACTGTAAACGGTGAAGTCACATATATTTCTTTTAGTGTGTCAGGTAAAGCACTCTACACAGGAGACTCTATCGTTCTTGAAACCAGTGTTTGCTCTTTAGTATATTGTATAAACTAGAAAGTTCACTGAAGCATACAATGAAGCAGAACATCAACGGAACAGCAAAGTCCTAATTCCATCTGTTGAAATCGATGGATAATATGTATATGTTGGCTAGAATGTTCAATGTACATTGCTTCTATCTGGTTGAAAACTGTTGTTGGACTCTTTCGGAACATAGTTTTTCTGAGTTAACAAATAATGGCAACAGGAACTTACTGAAAGACATTCATGAGAAACAAGATAGCACCTAGTACCTTCAGTTCAAAGAGCCACGTCTGTACTTCCAGTAGTATATGCACTACTCTCCTCGGAAAACAAGATATGTCCAGACATTGCTATCTCTGCTTCTGCCTTCAATGGCAATGCCACCGGTAACTATCTCACACAATGAACTCCATCACCACACGGACAGAGAAGAGGAAGCTCTAACTTCTGTTATAACTGCGAGAAATGCTCATGTTTTCTCCTGTTTCAAAGAATGATTCATTACCATATAGAAATTATAGGCCAGTCCTCTTTGAAAACACCGTATTTTCTGAGTTTCACAGGGAATTACCAGGAAACGAAGTAGGAAACCACTGTAAACGGTGAAGTCACATATATTTCTTTTAGTGTGTCAGGTAAAGCACTCTACTCAGGAGACTCTATCGTTCTTGAAACCAGTGTTTGCTCTTTAGTATATTGTATAAACTAGAAAGTTCACTGAAGCATACAATGAAGCAGAACAACAACGGAACAGCAAAGTCCTAATTCCATCTGTTGAAATCGATGGATAATATGTATATGTTGGCTAGAATGTTCAATGTACATTGCTTCTATCTGGTTGAAAACTGTTGTCGGACTCTTTCGGAACACAGTTTTTCTGAGTTAACAAATAAGGGCAACAGGAACTTACTGAAAGACATTCATGAGAAACAAGATAGCACCTAGTACCTTCAGTTCAAAGAGCCACGTCGGTACTTCCAGTAGTATATGCGCTACTCTCCTCGGAAAACAAGATATGTCCAGACATTGCTATCTCTGCTTCTGCCTTCAATGGCAATGCCACAGGTGAATATCTCACACAATGAACTCCATCACCACACGGACAGAGAAGAGGAAGCTCTAACTACTGTTAAAACTGCTAGAAATGCTCATGTTTTCTCCTGTTTCAAAGAATGATTCATTACCAAATAGAAATTATAGGCCAGTCCTCTTTGAAAACACCGTATTTTCTGAGTTTCCCATCGAATTACCAGGAAACGAAGTAGGAAACCACTGTAAACCGTGAAGTCACATATATTTCTTTTGTGTGTCAGGTAAAGCACTCTACACAGGAGACTCTATCGTACTTGAAACCAGTGTTTGCTCTTTAGTATATTTTATAAACTAGAAAGTGCACTGAAGCATACAATGAAGCAGAACAACAACGGAACAGCAAAGTCCTAATTCCATCTGTTGAAATCGATGGATAATATGTATATGTTGGCTAGAATCTTCAATGTACATTGCTTCTATCTGGTTGAAAACTGTTGTCGGACTCTTTCGGAACACAGTTTTTCTGAGTTAACAAATAAGGGCAACAGGAACTTACTGAAAGACATTCATGAGAAACAAGATAGCACCTAGTACCTTCAGTTCAAAGAGCCACGTCGGTACTTCCAGTAGTATATGCGCTACTCTCCTCGGAAAACAAGATATGTCCAGACATTGCTATCTCTGCTTCTGCCTTCAATGGCAATGCCACCGGTGACTATCTCACACAATGAACTCCATCACCACACGGACAGAGAAGAGGAAGCTCTAACTTCTGTTATAACTGCGAGAAATGCTCATGTTTTCTCCTGTTTCAAAGAATGATTCATTACCAAATAGAAATTATAGGCCAGTCCTCTTTGAAAACACCGTATTTTCTGAGTTTCCCAGGGAATTACCAGGAAACGAAGTAGGAAACCACTGTAAACGGTGAAGTCACATATATTTCTTTTAGTGTGTCAGGTAAAGCACTCTACACAGGAGACTCTATCGTTCTTGAAACCAGTGTTTGCTCTTTAGTATATTTTATAAACTAGAAAGTTCACTGAAGCATACAATGAAGCAGAACAACAACGGAACAGCAAAGTCCTAATTCCATCTGTTGAAATCGATGGATAATATGTATATGTTGGCTAGAATGTTCAATGTACATTGCTTCTATCTGGTTGAAAACTGTTGTTGGACTCTTTCGGAACATAGTTTTTCTGCGTTAACAAGTAAGGGCAACAGGAACTTACTGAAAGACATTCATGAGAAACAAGATAGCACCTAGTACCTTCAGTTCAAAGAGCCACGTCGTTACTTCCAGTAGTATATGCGCTACTCTCCTCGGAAAACAAGATATGTCCAGACATTGCTATCTCTGCTTCTGCCTTCAATGGCAATGCCACCGGTGACTATCTCACACAATGAACTCCATCACCACACGGACAGAGAAGAGGAAGCTCTAACTACTGTTAAAACTGCTAGAAATGCTCATGTTTTCTCCTGTTTCAAAGAATGATTCATTACCAAATAGAAATTATAGGCCAGTCCTCTTTGAAAACACCGTATATTCTGAGTTTCCCAGGGAATTACCAGGAAACGAAGTAGGAAACCACTGTAAACGGTGAAGTCACATATATTTCTTTTAGTGTGTCAGGTAAAGCACTCTAATCGGGAGACTCTATCGTTCTTGAAACCAGTGTTTGCTCTTTAGTATATTGTATAAACTAGAAAGTTCACTGAAGCATACAATGAAGCAGAACAACAACGGAACAGCAAAGTCCTAATTCCATCTGTTGAAATCGATGGATAATATGTATATGTTGGCTAGAATGTTCAATGTACATTGCTTCTATCTGGTTGAAAACTGTTGTTGGACTCTTTCGGAACATAGTTTTTCTGCGTTAACAAGTAAGGGCAACAGGAACTTACTGAAAGACATTCATGAGAAACAAGAAAGCACCTGGTACTTTCAGTTCAAAGATCTACATCTGTACTTCCAGTAGTATATGCGCTACTCTCCTCGGAAAACAAGATATGTCCAGACATTGCTATCTCTGCTTCTGCCTTCAATGGCAAGGCCACCGGTGACTATCTCACACAATGAACTCCATCACCACACGGACAGAGAAGAGGAAGCTCTAACTACTGTTAAAACTGCTAGAAATGCTCATGTTTTCTCCTGTTTCAAAGAATGATTCATTACCAAATAGAAATTATAGGCCAGTCCTCTTTGAAAACACCGTATTTTCTGAGTTTCCCATTGAATTACCAGGAAACGAAGTAGGAAACCACTGTAAACCGTGAAGTCACATATATTTCTTTTAGTGTGTCAGGTAAAGCACTCTACACAGGAGACTCTATCGTTCTTGAAACCAGTGTTTGCTCTTTAGTATATTTTATAAACTAGAAAGTGCACTGAAGCGTACAATGAAGCAGAACAACAACGGAACAGCAAAGTCCTAATTCCATCTATTGAAATCGATGGATAATATGTATATGTTGGCTAGAATGTTCAATGTACATTGCTTCTATCTGGTTGAAAACTGTTGTCGGACTCTTTCGGAACACAGTTTTTCTGAGTTAACAAATAAGGGCAACAGGAACTTACTGAAAGACATTCATGAGAAACAAGATAGCACCTAGTACCTTCAGTTCAAAGAGCCACGTCGGTACTTCCAGTAGTATATGCGCTACTCTCCTTGGAAAACAAGATATGTCCAGACATTGCTATCTCTGCTTCTGCCTTCAATGGCAATGCCACCGGTGACTATCTCACACAATGAACTCCATCACCACACGGACAGAGAAGAGGAAGCTCTAACTTCTGTTATAACTGCGAGAAATGCTCATGTTTTCTCCTGTTTCAAAGAATGATTCATTACCAAATAGAAATTATAGGCCAGTCCTCTTTGAAAACACCGTATTTTCTGAGTTTCCCAGGGAATTACCAGGAAACGAAGTAGGAAACCACTGTAAACGGTGAAGTCACATATATTTCTTTTAGTGTGTCAGGTAAAGCACTCTACACAGGAGACTCTATCGTTCTTGAAACCAGTGTTTGCTCTTTAGTATATTTTATAAACTAGAAAGTTCACTTAAGCGTACAATGAAGCAGAACAACAACGGAACAGCAAAGTCCTAATTCCATCTGTTGAAATCGATGGATAATATGTATATGTTGGCTAGAATGTTCAATGTACATTGCTTCTATCTGGTTGAAAACTGTTGTTGGACTCTTTCGGAACATAGTTTTTCTGCGTTAACAAGTAAGGGCAACAGGAACTTACTGAAAGACATTCATGAGAAACAAGATAGCACCTAGTACCTTCAGTTCAAAGAGCCACGTCGTTACTTCCAGTAGTATATGCGCTACTCTCCTCGGAAAACAAGATATGTCCAGACATTGCTATCTCTGCTTCTGCCTTCAATGGCAATGCCACCGGTGACTATCTCACACAATGAACTCCATCACCACACGGACAGAGAAGAGGAAGCTCTAACTACTGTTAAAACTGCTAGAAATGCTCATGTTTTCTCCTGTTTCAAAGAATGATTCATTACCAAATAGAAATTATAGGCCAGTCCTCTTTGAAAACACCGTATTTTCTGAGTTTCCCAGGGAATTACCAGGAAACGAAGTAGGAAACCACTGTAAACGGTGAAGTCACATATATTTCTTTTAGTGTGTCAGGTAAAGCACTCTACACAGGAGACTCTATCGTTCTTGAAACCAGTGTTTGTTCTTTAGTATATTTTATAAACTAGAAAGTTCACTGAAGCGTACAATGAAGCAGAACAACAACGGAACAACAAAGTCCTAATTCCATCTATTGAAATCGATGGATAATATGTATATGTTGGCTAGAATGTTCAATGTACATTGCTTCTATCTGGTTGAAAACTGTTGTCGGACTCTTTCGGAACACAGTTTTTCTGAGTTAACAAATAAGGGCAACAGGAACTTACTGAAAGACATTCATGAGAAACAAGATAGCACCTAGTACCTTCAGTTCAAAGAGCCACGTCGGTACTTCCAGTAGTATATGCGCTACTCTCCTCGGAAAACAAGATATGTCCAGACATTCCTATCTCTGCTTCTGCCTTCAATGGCAATGCCACCGGTGACTATCTCACACAATGAACTCCATCACCACACGGACAGAGAAGAGGAAGCTCTAACTTCTGTTATAACTGCGAGAAATGCTCATGTTTTCTCCTGTTTCAAAGAATGATTCATTACCAAATAGAAATTATAGGCCAGTCCTCTTTGAAAACACCGTATTTTCTGAGTTTCCCAGGGAATTACCAGGAAACGAAGTAGGAAACCACTGTAAACGGTGAAGTCACATATATTTCTTTTAGTGTGTCAGGTAAAGCACTCTACACAGGAGACTCTATCGTTCTTGAAACCAGTGTTTGCTCTTTAGTATATTTTATAAACTAGAAAGTTCACTGAAGCATACAATGAAGCAGAACAACAACGGAACAGCAAAGTCCTAATTCCATCTGTTGAAATCGATGGATAATATGTATATGTTGGCTAGAATGTTCAATGTACATTGCTTCTATCTGGTTGAAAACTGTTGTTGGACTCTTTCGGAACATAGTTTTTCTGCGTTAACAAGTAAGGGCAACAGGAACTTACTGAAAGACATTCATGAGAAACAAGATAGCACCTAGTACCTTCAGTTCAAAGAGCCACGTCGTTACTTCCAGTAGTATATGCGCAACTCTCCTCGGAAAACAAGATATGTCCAGACATTGCTATCTCTGCTTCTGCCTTCAATGGCAATGCCACAGGTGAATATCTCACACAATGAACTCCATCACCACACGGACAGAGAAGAGGAAGCTCTAACTACTGTTAAAACTGCTAGAAATGCTCATGTTTTCTCCTGTTTCAAAGAATGATTCATTACCAAATAGAAATTATAGGCCAGTCCTCTTTGAAAACACCGTATTTTCTGAGTTTCCCATCGAATTACCAGGAAACGAAGTAGGAAACCACTGTAAACCGTGAAGTCACATATATTTCTTTTGTGTGTCAGGTAAAGCACTCTACACAGGAGACTCTATCGTACTTGAAACCAGTGTTTGCTCTTTAGTATATTTTATAAACTAGAAAGTGCACTGAAGCATACAATGAAGCAGAACAACAACGGAACAGCAAAGTCCTAATTCCATCTGTTGAAATCGATGGATAATATGTATATGTTGGCTAGAATCTTCAATGTACATTGCTTCTATCTGGTTGAAAACTGTTGTCGGACTCTTTCGGAACACAGTTTTTCTGAGTTAACAAATAAGGGCAACAGGAACTTACTGAAAGACATTCATGAGAAACAAGATAGCACCTAGTACCTTCAGTTCAAAGAGCCACGTCGGTACTTCCAGTAGTATATGCGCTACTCTCCTCGGAAAACAAGATATGTCCAGACATTGCTATCTCTGCTTCTGCCTTCAATGGCAATGCCACCGGTGACTATCTCACACAATGAACTCCATCACCACACGGACAGAGAAGAGGAAGCTCTAACTTCTGTTATAACTGCGAGAAATGCTCATGTTTTCTCCTGTTTCAAAGAATGATTCATTACCAAATAGAAATTATAGGCCAGTCCTCTTTGAAAACACCGTATTTTCTGAGTTTCCCAGGGAATTACCAGGAAACGAAGTAGGAAACCACTGTAAACGGTGAAGTCACATATATTTCTTTTAGTGTGTCAGGTAAAGCACTCTACACAGGAGACTCTATCGTTCTTGAAACCAGTGTTTGCTCTTTAGTATATTTTATAAACTAGAAAGTTCACTGAAGCATACAATGAAGCAGAACAACAACGGAACAGCAAAGTCCTAATTCCATCTGTTGAAATCGATGGATAATATGTATATGTTGGCTAGAATGTTCAATGTACATTGCTTCTATCTGGTTGAAAACTGTTGTTGGACTCTTTCGGAACATAGTTTTTCTGCGTTAACAAGTAAGGGCAACAGGAACTTACTGAAAGACATTCATGAGAAACAAGATAGCACCTAGTACCTTCAGTTCAAAGAGCCACGTCGTTACTTCCAGTAGTATATGCGCTACTCTCCTCGGAAAACAAGATATGTCCAGACATTGCTATCTCTGCTTCTGCCTTCAATGGCAATGCCACCGGTGACTATCTCACACAATGAACTCCATCACCACACGGACAGAGAAGAGGAAGCTCTAACTACTGTTAAAACTGCTAGAAATGCTCATGTTTTCTCCTGTTTCAAAGAATGATTCATTACCAAATAGAAATTATAGGCCAGTCCTCTTTGAAAACACCGTATATTCTGAGTTTCCCAGGGAATTACCAGGAAACGAAGTAGGAAACCACTGTAAACGGTGAAGTCACATATATTTCTTTTAGTGTGTCAGGTAAAGCACTCTAATCGGGAGACTCTATCGTTCTTGAAACCAGTGTTTGCTCTTTAGTATATTGTATAAACTAGAAAGTTCACTGAAGCATACAATGAAGCAGAACAACAACGGAACAGCAAAGTCCTAATTCCATCTGTTGAAATCGATGGATAATATGTATATGTTGGCTAGAATGTTCAATGTACATTGCTTCTATCTGGTTGAAAACTGTTGTTGGACTCTTTCGGAACATAGTTTTTCTGCGTTAACAAGTAAGGGCAACAGGAACTTACTGAAAGACATTCATGAGAAACAAGAAAGCACCTGGTACTTTCAGTTCAAAGATCTACATCTGTACTTCCAGTAGTATATGCGCTACTCTCCTCGGAAAACAAGATATGTCCAGACATTGCTATCTCTGCTTCTGCCTTCAATGGCAAGGCCACCGGTGACTATCTCACACAATGAACTCCATCACCACACGGACAGAGAAGAGGAAGCTCTAACTACTGTTAAAACTGCTAGAAATGCTCATGTTTTCTCCTGTTTCAAAGAATGATTCATTACCAAATAGAAATTATAGGCCAGTCCTCTTTGAAAACACCGTATTTTCTGAGTTTCCCATTGAATTACCAGGAAACGAAGTAGGAAACCACTGTAAACCGTGAAGTCACATATATTTCTTTTAGTGTGTCAGGTAAAGCACTCTACACAGGAGACTCTATCGTTCTTGAAACCAGTGTTTGCTCTTTAGTATATTTTATAAACTAGAAAGTGCACTGAAGCGTACAATGAAGCAGAACAACAACGGAACAGCAAAGTCCTAATTCCATCTATTGAAATCGATGGATAATATGTATATGTTGGCTAGAATGTTCAATGTACATTGCTTCTATCTGGTTGAAAACTGTTGTCGGACTCTTTCGGAACACAGTTTTTCTGAGTTAACAAATAAGGGCAACAGGAACTTACTGAAAGACATTCATGAGAAACAAGATAGCACCTAGTACCTTCAGTTCAAAGAGCCACGTCGGTACTTCCAGTAGTATATGCGCTACTCTCCTTGGAAAACAAGATATGTCCAGACATTGCTATCTCTGCTTCTGCCTTCAATGGCAATGCCACCGGTGACTATCTCACACAATGAACTCCATCACCACACGGACAGAGAAGAGGAAGCTCTAACTTCTGTTATAACTGCGAGAAATGCTCATGTTTTCTCCTGTTTCAAAGAATGATTCATTACCAAATAGAAATTATAGGCCAGTCCTCTTTGAAAACACCGTATTTTCTGAGTTTCCCAGGGAATTACCAGGAAACGAAGTAGGAAACCACTGTAAACGGTGAAGTCACATATATTTCTTTTAGTGTGTCAGGTAAAGCACTCTACACAGGAGACTCTATCGTTCTTGAAACCAGTGTTTGCTCTTTAGTATATTTTATAAACTAGAAAGTTCACTTAAGCGTACAATGAAGCAGAACAACAACGGAACAGCAAAGTCCTAATTCCATCTGTTGAAATCGATGGATAATATGTATATGTTGGCTAGAATGTTCAATGTACATTGCTTCTATCTGGTTGAAAACTGTTGTTGGACTCTTTCGGAACATAGTTTTTCTGCGTTAACAAGTAAGGGCAACAGGAACTTACTGAAAGACATTCATGAGAAACAAGATAGCACCTAGTACCTTCAGTTCAAAGAGCCACGTCGTTACTTCCAGTAGTATATGCGCTACTCTCCTCGGAAAACAAGATATGTCCAGACATTGCTATCTCTGCTTCTGCCTTCAATGGCAATGCCACCGGTGACTATCTCACACAATGAACTCCATCACCACACGGACAGAGAAGAGGAAGCTCTAACTACTGTTAAAACTGCTAGAAATGCTCATGTTTTCTCCTGTTTCAAAGAATGATTCATTACCAAATAGAAATTATAGGCCAGTCCTCTTTGAAAACACCGTATTTTCTGAGTTTCCCAGGGAATTACCAGGAAACGAAGTAGGAAACCACTGTAAACGGTGAAGTCACATATATTTCTTTTAGTGTGTCAGGTAAAGCACTCTACACAGGAGACTCTATCGTTCTTGAAACCAGTGTTTGTTCTTTAGTATATTTTATAAACTAGAAAGTTCACTGAAGCGTACAATGAAGCAGAACAACAACGGAACAACAAAGTCCTAATTCCATCTATTGAAATCGATGGATAATATGTATATGTTGGCTAGAATGTTCAATGTACATTGCTTCTATCTGGTTGAAAACTGTTGTCGGACTCTTTCGGAACACAGTTTTTCTGAGTTAACAAATAAGGGCAACAGGAACTTACTGAAAGACATTCATGAGAAACAAGATAGCACCTAGTACCTTCAGTTCAAAGAGCCACGTCGGTACTTCCAGTAGTATATGCGCTACTCTCCTCGGAAAACAAGATATGTCCAGACATTCCTATCTCTGCTTCTGCCTTCAATGGCAATGCCACCGGTGACTATCTCACACAATGAACTCCATCACCACACGGACAGAGAAGAGGAAGCTCTAACTTCTGTTATAACTGCGAGAAATGCTCATGTTTTCTCCTGTTTCAAAGAATGATTCATTACCAAATAGAAATTATAGGCCAGTCCTCTTTGAAAACACCGTATTTTCTGAGTTTCCCAGGGAATTACCAGGAAACGAAGTAGGAAACCACTGTAAACGGTGAAGTCACATATATTTCTTTTAGTGTGTCAGGTAAAGCACTCTACACAGGAGACTCTATCGTTCTTGAAACCAGTGTTTGCTCTTTAGTATATTTTATAAACTAGAAAGTTCACTGAAGCATACAATGAAGCAGAACAACAACGGAACAGCAAAGTCCTAATTCCATCTGTTGAAATCGATGGATAATATGTATATGTTGGCTAGAATGTTCAATGTACATTGCTTCTATCTGGTTGAAAACTGTTGTTGGACTCTTTCGGAACATAGTTTTTCTGCGTTAACAAGTAAGGGCAACAGGAACTTACTGAAAGACATTCATGAGAAACAAGATAGCACCTAGTACCTTCAGTTCAAAGAGCCACGTCGTTACTTCCAGTAGTATATGCGCAACTCTCCTCGGAAAACAAGATATGTCCAGACATTGCTATCTCTGCTTCTGCCTTCAATGGCAATGCCACAGGTGAATATCTCACACAATGAACTCCATCACCACACGGACAGAGAAGAGGAAGCTCTAACTACTGTTAAAACTGCTAGAAATGCTCATGTTTTCTCCTGTTTCAAAGAATGATTCATTACCAAATAGAAATTATAGGCCAGTCCTCTTTGAAAACACCGTATTTTCTGAGTTTCCCATCGAATTACCAGGAAACGAAGTAGGAAACCACTGTAAACCGTGAAGTCACATATATTTCTTTTGTGTGTCAGGTAAAGCACTCTACACAGGAGACTCTATCGTACTTGAAACCAGTGTTTGCTCTTTAGTATATTTTATAAACTAGAAAGTGCACTGAAGCATACAATGAAGCAGAACAACAACGGAACAGCAAAGTCCTAATTCCATCTGTTGAAATCGATGGATAATATGTATATGTTGGCTAGAATCTTCAATGTACATTGCTTCTATCTGGTTGAAAACTGTTGTCGGACTCTTTCGGAACACAGTTTTTCTGAGTTAACAAATAAGGGCAACAGGAACTTACTGAAAGACATTCATGAGAAACAAGATAGCACCTAGTACCTTCAGTTCAAAGAGCCACGTCGGTACTTCCAGTAGTATATGCGCTACTCTCCTCGGAAAACAAGATATGTCCAGACATTGCTATCTCTGCTTCTGCCTTCAATGGCAATGCCACCGGTGACTATCTCACACAATGAACTCCATCACCACACGGACAGAGAAGAGGAAGCTCTAACTTCTGTTATAACTGCGAGAAATGCTCATGTTTTCTCCTGTTTCAAAGAATGATTCATTACCAAATAGAAATTATAGGCCAGTCCTCTTTGAAAACACCGTATTTTCTGAGTTTCCCAGGGAATTACCAGGAAACGAAGTAGGAAACCACTGTAAACGGTGAAGTCACATATATTTCTTTTAGTGTGTCAGGTAAAGCACTCTACACAGGAGACTCTATCGTTCTTGAAACCAGTGTTTGCTCTTTAGTATATTTTATAAACTAGAAAGTTCACTGAAGCATACAATGAAGCAGAACAACAACGGAACAGCAAAGTCCTAATTCCATCTGTTGAAATCGATGGATAATATGTATATGTTGGCTAGAATGTTCAATGTACATTGCTTCTATCTGGTTGAAAACTGTTGTTGGACTCTTTCGGAACATAGTTTTTCTGCGTTAACAAGTAAGGGCAACAGGAACTTACTGAAAGACATTCATGAGAAACAAGATAGCACCTAGTACCTTCAGTTCAAAGAGCCACGTCGTTACTTCCAGTAGTATATGCGCTACTCTCCTCGGAAAACAAGATATGTCCAGACATTGCTATCTCTGCTTCTGCCTTCAATGGCAATGCCACCGGTGACTATCTCACACAATGAACTCCATCACCACACGGACAGAGAAGAGGAAGCTCTAACTACTGTTAAAACTGCTAGAAATGCTCATGTTTTCTCCTGTTTCAAAGAATGATTCATTACCAAATAGAAATTATAGGCCAGTCCTCTTTGAAAACACCGTATATTCTGAGTTTCCCAGGGAATTACCAGGAAACGAAGTAGGAAACCACTGTAAACGGTGAAGTCACATATATTTCTTTTAGTGTGTCAGGTAAAGCACTCTACACAGGAGACTCTATCGTTCTTGAAACCAGTGTTTGCTCTTTAGTATATTTTATAAACTAGAAAGTGCACTTAAGCATACAATGAAGCAGAACAACAACGGAACAGCAAAGTCCTAATTCCATCTGTTGAAATCGATGGATAATATGTATATGTTGGCTAGAATGTTCAATGTACATTGCTTCTATCTGGTTGAAAACTGTTGTTGGACTCTTTCGGAACACAGTTTTTCTGAGTTAACAAATAAGGGCAACAGGAACTTACTGAAAGACATTCATGAGAAACAAGATAGCACCTAGTACCTTCAGTTCAAAGAGCCACGTCGGTACTTCCAGTAGTATATGCGCTACTCTCCTCGGAAAACAAGATATGTCCAGACATTGCTATCTCTGCTTCTGCCTTCAATGGCAATGCCACCGGTGACTATCTCACACAATGAACTCCATCACCACACGGACAGAGAAGAGGAAGCTCTAACTTCTGTTATAACTGCGAGAAATGCTCATGTTTTCTCCTGTTTCAAAGAATGATTCATTACCAAATAGAAATTATAGGCCAGTCCTCTTTGAAAACACCGTATTTTCTGAGGTTCCCAGGGAATTACCAGGAAACGAAGGAGGAAACCACTGTAAACGGTGAAGTCACATATATTTCTTTTAGTGTGTCAGGTAAAGCACTCTACACAGGAGACTCTATCGTTCTTGAAACCAGTGTTTGCTCTTTAGTATATTGTATAAACTAGAAAGTTCACTGAAGCATACAATGAAGCAGAACATCAACGGAACAGCAAAGTCCTAATTCCATCTGTTGAAATCGATGGATAATATGTATATGTTGGCTAGAATGTTCAATGTACATTGCTTCTATCTGGTTGAAAACTGTTGTTGGACTCTTTCGGAACATAGTTTTTCTGAGTTAACAAATAATGGCAACAGGAACTTACTGAAAGACATTCATGAGAAACAAGATAGCACCTAGTACCTTCAGTTCAAAGAGCCACGTCGGTACTTCCAGTAGTATATGCACTACTCTCCTCGGAAAACAAGATATGTCCAGACATTGCTATCTCTGCTTCTGCCTTCAATGGCAATGCCACCGGTAACTATCTCACACAATGAACGCCATCACCACACGGACAGAGAAGAGGAAGCTCTAACTTCTGTTATAACTGCGAGAAATGCTCATGTTTTCTCCTGTTTCAAAGAATGATTCATTACCATATAGAAATTATAGGCCAGTCCTCTTTGAAAACACCGTATTTTCTGAGTTTCCCAGGGAATTACCAGGAAACGAAGTAGGAAACCACTGTAAACGGTGAAGTCACATATATTTCTTTTAGTGTGTCAGGTAAAGCACTCTAATCGGGAGACTCTATCGTTCTTGAAACCAGTGTTTGCTCTTTAGTATATTGTATAAACTAGAAAGTTCACTGAAGCATACAATGAAGCAGAACAACAACGGAACAGCAAAGTCCTAATTCCATCTGTTGAAATCGATGGATAATATGTATATGTTGGCTAGAATGTTCAATGTACATTGCTTCTATCTGGTTGAAAACTGTTGTTGGACTCTTTCGGAACATAGTTTTTCTGCGTTAACAAGTAAGGGCAACAGGAACTTACTGAAAGACATTCATGAGAAACAAGAAAGCACCTGGTACTTTCAGTTCAAAGATCTACATCTGTACTTCCAGTAGTATATGCGCTACTCTCCTCGGAAAACAAGATATGTCCAGACATTGCTATCTCTGCTTCTGCCTTCAATGGCAAGGCCACCGGTGACTATCTCACACAATGAACTCCATCACCACACGGACAGAGAAGAGGAAGCTCTAACTACTGTTAAAACTGCTAGAAATGCTCATGTTTTCTCCTGTTTCAAAGAATGATTCATTACCAAATAGAAATTATAGGCCAGTCCTCTTTGAAAACACCGTATTTTCTGAGTTTCCCATTGAATTACCAGGAAACGAAGTAGGAAACCACTGTAAACCGTGAAGTCACATATATTTCTTTTAGTGTGTCAGGTAAAGCACTCTACACAGGAGACTCTATCGTTCTTGAAACCAGTGTTTGCTCTTTAGTATATTTTATAAACTAGAAAGTGCACTGAAGCGTACAATGAAGCAGAACAACAACGGAACAGCAAAGTCCTAATTCCATCTATTGTAATCGATGGATAATATGTATATGTTGGCTAGAATGTTCAATGTACATTGCTTCTATCTGGTTGAAAACTGTTGTCGGACTCTTTCGGAACACAGTTTTTCTGAGTTAACAAATAAGGGCAACAGGAACTTACTGAAAGACATTCATGAGAAACAAGATAGCACCTAGTACCTTCAGTTCAAAGAGCCACGTCGGTACTTCCAGTAGTATATGCGCTACTCTCCTTGGAAAACAAGATATGTCCAGACATTGCTATCTCTGCTTCTGCCTTCAATGGCAATGCCACCGGTGACTATCTCACACAATGAACTCCATCACCACACGGACAGAGAAGAGGAAGCTCTAACTTCTGTTATAACTGCGAGAAATGCTCATGTTTTCTCCTGTTTCAAAGAATGATTCATTACCAAATAGAAATTATAGGCCAGTCCTCTTTGAAAACACCGTATTTTCTGAGTTTCCCAGGGAATTACCAGGAAACGAAGTAGGAAACCACTGTAAACGGTGAAGTCACATATATTTCTTTTAGTGTGTCAGGTAAAGCACTCTACACAGGAGACTCTATCGTTCTTGAAACCAGTGTTTGCTCTTTAGTATATTTTATAAACTAGAAAGTTCACTTAAGCGTACAATGAAGCAGAACAACAACGGAACAGCAAAGTCCTAATTCCATCTGTTGAAATCGATGGATAATATGTATATGTTGGCTAGAATGTTCAATGTACATTGCTTCTATCTGGTTGAAAACTGTTGTTGGACTCTTTCGGAACATAGTTTTTCTGCGTTAACAAGTAAGGGCAACAGGAACTTACTGAAAGACATTCATGAGAAACAAGATAGCACCTAGTACCTTCAGTTCAAAGAGCCACGTCGTTACTTCCAGTAGTATATGCGCTACTCTCCTCGGAAAACAAGATATGTCCAGACATTGCTATCTCTGCTTCTGCCTTCAATGGCAATGCCACCGGTGACTATCTCACACAATGAACTCCATCACCACACGGACAGAGAAGAGGAAGCTCTAACTACTGTTAAAACTGCTAGAAATGCTCATGTTTTCTCCTGTTTCAAAGAATGATTCATTACCAAATAGAAATTATAGGCCAGTCCTCTTTGAAAACACCGTATTTTCTGAGTTTCCCAGGGAATTACCAGGAAACGAAGTAGGAAACCACTGTAAACGGTGAAGTCACATATATTTCTTTTAGTGTGTCAGGTAAAGCACTCTACACAGGAGACTCTATCGTTCTTGAAACCAGTGTTTGTTCTTTAGTATATTTTATAAACTAGAAAGTTCACTGAAGCGTACAATGAAGCAGAACAACAACGGAACAACAAAGTCCTAATTCCATCTATTGAAATCGATGGATAATATGTATATGTTGGCTAGAATGTTCAATGTACATTGCTTCTATCTGGTTGAAAACTGTTGTCGGACTCTTTCGGAACACAGTTTTTCTGAGTTAACAAATAAGGGCAACAGGAACTTACTGAAAGACATTCATGAGAAACAAGATAGCACCTAGTACCTTCAGTTCAAAGAGCCACGTCGGTACTTCCAGTAGTATATGCGCTACTCTCCTCGGAAAACAAGATATGTCCAGACATTCCTATCTCTGCTTCTGCCTTCAATGGCAATGCCACCGGTGACTATCTCACACAATGAACTCCATCACCACACGGACAGAGAAGAGGAAGCTCTAACTTCTGTTATAACTGCGAGAAATGCTCATGTTTTCTCCTGTTTCAAAGAATGATTCATTACCAAATAGAAATTATAGGCCAGTCCTCTTTGAAAACACCGTATTTTCTGAGTTTCCCAGGGAATTACCAGGAAACGAAGTAGGAAACCACTGTAAACGGTGAAGTCACATATATTTCTTTTAGTGTGTCAGGTAAAGCACTCTACACAGGAGACTCTATCGTTCTTGAAACCAGTGTTTGCTCTTTAGTATATTGTATGAACTAGAAAGTTCACTGAAGCATACAATGAAGCAGAACAACAACGGAACAGCAAAGTCCTAATTCCATCTGTTGAAATCGATGGATAATATGTATATGTTGGCTAGAATGTTCAATGTACATTGCTTCTATCTGGTTGAAAACTGTTGTTGGACTCTTTCGGAACATAGTTTTTCTGCGTTAACAAGTAAGGGCAACAGGAACTTACTGAAAGACATTCATGAGAAACAAGATAGCACCTAGTACCTTCAGTTCAAAGAGCCACGTCGTTACTTCCAGTAGTATATGCGCAACTCTCCTCGGAAAACAAGATATGTCCAGACATTGCTATCTCTGCTTCTGCCTTCAATGGCAATGCCACAGGTGAATATCTCACACAATGAACTCCATCACCACACGGACAGAGAAGAGGAAGCTCTAACTACTGTTAAAACTGCTAGAAATGCTCATGTTTTCTCCTGTTTCAAAGAATGATTCATTACCAAATAGAAATTATAGGCCAGTCCTCTTTGAAAACACCGTATTTTCTGAGTTTCCCATCGAATTACCAGGAAACGAAGTAGGAAACCACTGTAAACCGTGAAGTCACATATATTTCTTTTGTGTGTCAGGTAAAGCACTCTACACAGGAGACTCTATCGTACTTGAAACCAGTGTTTGCTCTTTAGTATATTTTATAAACTAGAAAGTGCACTGAAGCATACAATGAAGCAGAACAACAACGGAACAGCAAAGTCCTAATTCCATCTGTTGAAATCGATGGATAATATGTATATGTTGGCTAGAATCTTCAATGTACATTGCTTCTATCTGGTTGAAAACTGTTGTCGGACTCTTTCGGAACACAGTTTTTCTGAGTTAACAAATAAGGGCAACAGGAACTTACTGAAAGACATTCATGAGAAACAAGATAGCACCTAGTACCTTCAGTTCAAAGAGCCACGTCGGTACTTCCAGTAGTATATGCGCTACTCTCCTCGGAAAACAAGATATGTCCAGACATTGCTATCTCTGCTTCTGCCTTCAATGGCAATGCCACCGGTGACTATCTCACACAATGAACTCCATCACCACACGGACAGAGAAGAGGAAGCTCTAACTTCTGTTATAACTGCGAGAAATGCTCATGTTTTCTCCTGTTTCAAAGAATGATTCATTACCAAATAGAAATTATAGGCCAGTCCTCTTTGAAAACACCGTATTTTCTGAGTTTCCCAGGGAATTACCAGGAAACGAAGTAGGAAACCACTGTAAACGGTGAAGTCACATATATTTCTTTTAGTGTGTCAGGTAAAGCACTCTACACAGGAGACTCTATCGTTCTTGAAACCAGTGTTTGCTCTTTAGTATATTTTATAAACTAGAAAGTTCACTGAAGCATACAATGAAGCAGAACAACAACGGAACAGCAAAGTCCTAATTCCATCTGTTGAAATCGATGGATAATATGTATATGTTGGCTAGAATGTTCAATGTACATTGCTTCTATCTGGTTGAAAACTGTTGTTGGACTCTTTCGGAACATAGTTTTTCTGCGTTAACAAGTAAGGGCAACAGGAACTTACTGAAAGACATTCATGAGAAACAAGATAGCACCTAGTACCTTCAGTTCAAAGAGCCACGTCGTTACTTCCAGTAGTATATGCGCTACTCTCCTCGGAAAACAAGATATGTCCAGACATTGCTATCTCTGCTTCTGCCTTCAATGGCAATGCCACCGGTGACTATCTCACACAATGAACTCCATCACCACACGGACAGAGAAGAGGAAGCTCTAACTACTGTTAAAACTGCTAGAAATGCTCATGTTTTCTCCTGTTTCAAAGAATGATTCATTACCAAATAGAAATTATAGGCCAGTCCTCTTTGAAAACACCGTATATTCTGAGTTTCCCAGGGAATTACCAGGAAACGAAGTAGGAAACCACTGTAAACGGTGAAGTCACATATATTTCTTTTAGTGTGTCAGGTAAAGCACTCTACACAGGAGACTCTATCGTTCTTGAAACCAGTGTTTGCTCTTTAGTATATTTTATAAACTAGAAAGTGCACTTAAGCATACAATGAAGCAGAACAACAACGGAACAGCAAAGTCCTAATTCCATCTGTTGAAATCGATGGATAATATGTATATGTTGGCTAGAATGTTCAATGTACATTGCTTCTATCTGGTTGAAAACTGTTGTTGGACTCTTTCGGAACACAGTTTTTCTGAGTTAACAAATAAGGGCAACAGGAACTTACTGAAAGACATTCATGAGAAACAAGATAGCACCTAGTACCTTCAGTTCAAAGAGCCACGTCGGTACTTCCAGTAGTATATGCGCTACTCTCCTCGGAAAACAAGATATGTCCAGACATTGCTATCTCTGCTTCTGCCTTCAATGGCAATGCCACCGGTGACTATCTCACACAATGAACTCCATCACCACACGGACAGAGAAGAGGAAGCTCTAACTTCTGTTATAACTGCGAGAAATGCTCATGTTTTCTCCTGTTTCAAAGAATGATTCATTACCAAATAGAAATTATAGGCCAGTCCTCTTTGAAAACACCGTATTTTCTGAGGTTCCCAGGGAATTACCAGGAAACGAAGGAGGAAACCACTGTAAACGGTGAAGTCACATATATTTCTTTTAGTGTGTCAGGTAAAGCACTCTACACAGGAGACTCTATCGTTCTTGAAACCAGTGTTTGCTCTTTAGTATATTGTATAAACTAGAAAGTTCACTGAAGCATACAATGAAGCAGAACATCAACGGAACAGCAAAGTCCTAATTCCATCTGTTGAAATCGATGGATAATATGTATATGTTGGCTAGAATGTTCAATGTACATTGCTTCTATCTGGTTGAAAACTGTTGTTGGACTCTTTCGGAACATAGTTTTTCTGAGTTAACAAATAATGGCAACAGGAACTTACTGAAAGACATTCATGAGAAACAAGATAGCACCTAGTACCTTCAGTTCAAAGAGCCACGTCTGTACTTCCAGTAGTATATGCACTACTCTCCTCGGAAAACAAGATATGTCCAGACATTGCTATCTCTGCTTCTGCCTTCAATGGCAATGCCACCGGTAACTATCTCACACAATGAACGCCATCACCACACGGACAGAGAAGAGGAAGCTCTAACTTCTGTTATAACTGCGAGAAATGCTCATGTTTTCTCCTGTTTCAAAGAATGATTCATTACCATATAGAAATTATAGGCCAGTCCTCTTTGAAAACACCGTATTTTCTGAGTTTCACAGGGAATTACCAGGAAACGAAGTAGGAAACCACTGTAAACGGTGAAGTCACATATATTTCTTTTAGTGTGTCAGGTAAAGCTCTCTACTCGGGAGACTCTATCGTTCTTGAAACCAGTGTTTGCTCTTTAGTATATTGTATAAACTAGAAAGTTCACTGAAGCATACAATGAAGCAGAACAACAACGGAACAGCAAAGTCCTAATTCCATCTGTTGAAATCGATGGATAATATGTATATGTTGGCTAGAATGTTCAATGTACATTGCTTCTATCTGGTTGAAAACTGTTGTTGGACTCTTTCGGAACATAGTTTTTCTGCGTTAACAAGTAAGGGCAACAGGAACTTACTGAAAGACATTCATGAGAAACAAGAAAGCACCTGGTACTTTCAGTTCAAAGATCTACATCTGTACTTCCAGTAGTATATGCGCTACTCTCCTCGGAAAACAAGATATGTCCAGACATTGCTATCTCTGCTTCTGCCTTCAATAGCAAGGCCACCGGTGACTATCTCACACAATGAACTCCATCACCACACGGACAGAGAAGAGGAAGCTCTAACTACTGTTAAAACTGCTAGAAATGCTCATGTTTTCTCCTGTTTCAAAGAATGATTCATTACCAAATAGAAATTATAGGCCAGTCCTCTTTGAAAACACCGTATTTTCTGAGTTTCCCATTGAATTACCAGGAAACGAAGTAGGAAACCACTGTAAACCGTGAAGTCACATATATTTCTTTTAGTGTGTCAGGTAAAGCACTCTACACAGGAGACTCTATCGTTCTTGAAACCAGTGTTTGCTCTTTAGTATATTTTATAAACTAGAAAGTGCACTGAAGCATACAATGAAGCAGAACAACAACGGAACAGCAAAGTCCTAATTCCATCTGTTGAAATCGATGGATAATATGTATATGTTGGCTAGAATGTTCAATGTACATTGCTTCTATCTGGTTGAAAACTGTTGTCGGACTCTTTCGGAACACAGTTTTTCTGAGTTAACAAATAAGGGCAACAGGAACTTACTGAAAGACATTCATGAGAAACAAGATAGCACCTAGTACCTTCAGTTCAAAGAGCCACGTCGGTACTTCCAGTAGTATATGCGCTACTCTCCTCGGAAAACAAGATATGTCCAGACATTGCTATCTCTGCTTCTGCCTTCAATGGCAATGCCACCGGTGACTATCTCACACAATGAACTCCATCACCACACGGACAGAGAAGAGGAAGCTCTAACTTCTGTTATAACTGCGAGAAATGCTCATGTTTTCTCCTGTTTCAAAGAATGATTCATTACCAAATAGAAATTATAGGCCAGTCCTCTTTGAAAACACCGTATTTTCTGAGTTTCACAGGGAATTACCAGGAAACGAAGTAGGAAACCACTGTAAACGGTGAAGTCACATATATTTCTTTTAGTGTGTCAGGTAAAGCACTCTACACAGGAGACTCTATCGTTCTTGAAACCAGTGTTTGCTCTTTAGTATATTGTATAAACTAGAAAGTTCACTGAAGCATACAATGAAGCAGAACAACAACGGAACAGCAAAGTCCTAATTCCATCTGTTGAAATCGATGGATAATATGTATATGTTGGCTAGAATGTTCAATGTACATTGCTTCTATCTGGTTGAAAACTGTTGTTGGACTCTTTCGGAACATAGTTTTTCTGCGTTAACAAGTACGGGCAACAGGAACTTACTGAAAGACATTCATGAGAAACAAGATAGCACCTAGTACCTTCAGTTCAAAAAGCCACGTCGGTACTTCAAGTAGTATATGCGCTACTCTCCTCGGGAAACAAGATATGTCCAGACATTGCTATCTCTGCTTCTGCCTTCAATGGCAAGGCCACCGGTGACTATCTCACACAATGAACTCCATCACCACACGGACAGAGAAGAGGAAGCTCTAACTTCTGTTATAACTGCGAGAAATGCTCATGTTTTCTCCTGTTTCAAAGAATGATTCATTACCAAATAGAAATTATAGGCCAGTCCTCTTTGAAAACACCGTATTTTCTGAGTTTCACAGGGAATTACCAGGAAACGAAGTAGGAAACCACTGTAAACGGTGAAGTCACATATATTTCTTTTAGTGTGTCAGGTAAAGCACTCTACACAGGAGACTCTATCGTTCTTGAAACCAGTGTTTGCTCTTTAGTATATTGTATGAACTAGAAAGTTCACTGAAGCATACAATGAAGCAGAACAACAACGGAACAGCAAAGTCCTAATTCCATCTGTTGAAATCGATGGATAATATGTATATGTTGGCTAGAATGTTCAATGTACATTGCTTCTATCTGGTTGAAAACTGTTGTCGCACTCTTTCGGAACATAGTTTTTCTGCGTTAACAAGTAAGGGCAACAGGAACTTACTGAAAGACATTCATGAGAAACAAGAAAGCACCTGGTACTTTCAGTTCAAAGATCTACATCTGTACTTCCAGTAGTATATGCGCTACTCTCCTCGGAAAACAAGATATGTCCAGACATTGCTATCTCTGCTTCTGCCTTCAATGGCAATGCCACAGGTGACTATCTCACACAATGAACTCCATCACCACACGGACAGAGAAGAGGAAGCTCTAACTTCTGTTATAACTGCGAGAAATGCTCATGTTTTCTCCTGTTTCAAAGAATGATTCATTACCAAATAGAAATTATAGGCCAGTCCTCTTTGAAAACACCGTATTTTCTGAGTTTCCCAGGGAATTACCAGGAAACGAAGTAGGAAACCACTGTAAACGGTGAAGTCACATATATTTCTTTTAGTGTGTCAGGTAAAGCACTCTGCACAGGAGACTCTATCGTTCTTGAAACCAGTATTTGCTCTTTAGTATATTGTATAAACTAGAAAGTTCACTGAAGCATACAATGAAGCAGAACAACAACGGAACAGCAAAGTCCTAATTCCATCTGTTGAAATCGATGGATAATATGTATATGTTGGCTAGAATGTTCAATGTACATTGCTTCTATCTGGTTGAAAACTGTTGTTGGACTCTTTCGGAACATAGTTTTTCTGCGTTAACAAGTAAGGGCAACAGGAACTTACTGAAAGACATTCATGAGAAACAAGAAAGCACCTGGTACTTTCAGTTCAAAGATCTACATCTATACTTCCAGTAGTATATGAGCTACTCTCCTCGGAAAACAAGATATGTCCAGACATTGCTATCTCTGCTTCTGCCTTCAATGGCAATGCCACAGGTGACTATTTCACACAATGAACTCCATCACCACACGGACAGAGAAGAGGAAGCTCTAACTACTGTTAAAACTGCTAGAAATGCTCATGTTTTCTCCTGTTTCAAAGAATGATTCATTACCAAATAGAAATTATAGGCCAGTCCTCTTTGAAAACACCGTATTTTCTGAGTTTCCCAGGGAATTACCAGGAAACGAAGTAGGAAACCACTGTAAACGGTGAAGTCACATATATTTCTTTTAGTGTGTCAGGTAAAGCACTCTACACAGGAGACTCTATCGTTCTTGAAACCAGTGTTTGCTCTTTCGTATGTTGTATAAACGCGAAAGTTCACTGAAGCATACAATGAAGCAGAACAACAACGGCACAGCAAGCTCCTAATTCTTTCTGTTGAAATCGCTGGATAATATGTATATGTTGGCTAGATTGTTCAATGTACATTGCTTCGATCTGGTTGAAAACTGTTGTTGGACTATTTTCGAACAGAGTTTTTCTGAGTTATCAAGTAAGGCCAACAGGAACTTACTGAAAGACATTCATGAGAAACAAGAGAGCACCTAGTACCTTCAGTTCAAAGAGCTACATCTGTACTTCCAGTAGTATATGCGCTGCTCTCCTCAGAAAACAAGATATGTCCAGATACTGTTCTCTCTGTTTCTGCCTTCAATGGGAATGCCACCGGTGACTATGTCACACAATGAACGCCATCACCAAACGGACAGAGAAGAGGAAGCTCTAACTTCTGTTATAACTGCTGGAAATGCTCATGTTTTCTCCTGTTTCAAAGAATGATTCATTACGAAATAGAAATTATAGGCCAGTCCTCTTTGAAAACACAGTGTTTTCTGAGTTTCACAGGGAATTACCATGAAACGAAGTAGGAAACCACTGTGAACGGTGAAATCACATATATTTCTTTTAGTGTGTCAGGTGAAGCACACTGCCCAAGAGACTCTATCGTTCTTGAAACCAGTGTTTGCTCTTTACTACATTGTATAAACTCGAAAGTTCACTGAAGCATACAATGAAGCAGAACAACAAAGTCACAGCAAGCTCCTAATTCCATCTGTTGAAATCGATGGATAATATGTATATGTTTGCTAAAATGTTCAATGTACATTGCTTCTATCTGGTTGAAAACTGTTGTTGGACTCTTTCGGAACACAGATTTTCTGAGTTAACAAGTAAGGGCAACAGGAACTTACTGAAAGACATTCATGAGAAACAAGATAGCACCTAGTACCTTCAGTTCAAAGAGCTACATCTGTACTTCCAGTAGTATATGCGCTACTCTCCTCGGAAAACAAGAGATCTCCAGACATTGCTACCTCTGCTTCTGCCTTCAGTGGAAATGCCACCGGTGACTATCTCACACAATGAACGCCATCACCACACGGGCAGAGAAGAGGAAGCTCTAACTTCTGTTATAACTGCTGGAAATGCTCATGTTTTCTCCTGTTTCAAAGAATGATTCATTACCAAATAGAAATTAGAGGCCAGTCCTCTTTGAAAACACGGTATTTACTGAGTTTCCCAGGGAATTACCAAGATACGAAGTAGGAAACCACTGTGAACGGTGAAGTCACATATATTTCTTTTAGTGTGTCAGGTGAAGCACACTACCCAAGAAACCCTACCGTTCTTGAAACCAGTATTTGCTCTTTAGTATATCGTATAAACTCGAAAGTTCACTGAAGCATACAATGAGGCAGAACAACAACGGCACGGCAAGCTCCTAATTCCATCTGTTGAAATCGATGTATAATATGTATATGTTGGCTAGAATGTTCAGTGTGCATTGCTTCTATCTGGTTGAAAACTGTTGTTGGACTCTTTCGGAACACAGTTCTTCTGAGTTAACAAGGAAGGGCAACAGGAACTTACTAAAAGACATTCATGAGAAACAAGATAGCACCTAGTACCTTCAGTTCAAAGAGCCACATCAGTACTTCCAGTAGTATATGCGCTACTCTCCTCGGAAAACAAGATGTGTCCAGACATTGCTATCTCTGCTTCTGCCTTCAATGGCAATGCCACCGGTGACTATCTCACACAATAAACTCCATCACCACACGGACAGAGAAGAGGAAGCTCTAACTTCTGTTATAACTGCGAGAAATGCTCATGTTTTCTCCTGTTTCAAAGAATGATTCATTACCATATAGAAATTATAGGCCAGTCCTCTTTGAAAACACCGTATTTTCTGAGTTTCCCAGGGAATTACCAGGAAACGAAGTAGGAAACCACTGTAAACGGTGAAGTCACATATATTTCTTTTAGTGTGTCAGGTAAAGCACTCTACACAGGAGACTCTATCGTTCTTGAAACCAGTGTTTGCTCTTTAGTATATTGTATAAACTAGAAAGTTCACTGAAGCATACAATGAAGCAGAACAACAACGGAACAGCAAAGTCCTAATTCCATCTGTTGAAATCGATGGATAATATGTATATGTTGGCTAGAATGTTCAATGTACATTGCTTCTATCTGGTTGAAAACTGTTGTTGGACTCTTTCGGAACATAGTTTTTCTGCGTTAACAAGTAAGGGCAACAGGAACTTACTGAAAGACATTCATGAGAAACAAGAAAGCACCTGGTACTTTCAGTTCAAAGATCTACATATGTACTTCCGGTAGTATATGCGCTACTCTCCTGGGAAAACAAGATATGTCCAGACATTGCTATCTCTGCTTCTGCCTTCAATGGCAATGCCACAGGTGACTATCTCACACAATGAACTCCATCACCACACGGACAGAGAAGAGGAAGCTCTAACTACTGTTATAACTGCTAGAAATGCTCATGTTTTCTCCTGTTTCAAAGAATGATTCATTACCAAATAGAAATTATAGGCCAGTCCTCTTTGAAAACACCGTATTTTCTGAGTTTCACAGGGAATTACCAGGAAACGAAGTAGGAAACCACTGTAAACGGTGAAGTCACATATATTTCTTTTAGTGTGTCAGGTAAAGCACTCTACACAGGAGACTCTATCGTTCTTGAAACCAGTGTTTGCTCTTTAGTATATTGTATAAACTCGAAAGTTCACTGAAGCATACAATGAATCAGAACAACGGCACAGCAAGCTCCTAATTCCTTCTGTTGAAACCGCTGGATAATATGTATATGTTGGCTAGAATGTTCAATGTACATTGCTTCCATCTGGTTGAAAACTGCTGTTGGACTCTTTCGGAACACAGTTTTTCTGAGTTAACAATAAGGGCAACAGAAACTTACTGAAAGACATTCATTAGAAACAAGATAGCACCTAGTACCTTCAGTTCAAAGAGCTACATCTGTACTTCCAGTAGTATATGCGCTACTCTCCTCAGAAAACAAGATATGTTCAGATACTCTTCTCTCTGTTTCTGCCTTCAATGGGAATGCCACCGGTGACTATGTC
Source organism: Furipterus horrens (assembly GCF_987537825.1). Classification (NCBI taxonomy): domain Eukaryota; kingdom Metazoa; phylum Chordata; class Mammalia; order Chiroptera; family Furipteridae; genus Furipterus; species Furipterus horrens. Next base: position 125,165,164 of record NW_028327175.1, read on the forward strand.
ACACAATGAACGCCATCACCAAACGGACAGAGAAGAGGAAGCTCGAACTTCTGTTATAACTGCTGGAAATGCTCATGTTTTCTCCTGTTTCAAGGAATTATTCATACCAAATAGAAATTATAGGCCAGTCCGCTTTGAAAACACGGTGTTTTCTGAGTTTCACAGTGAATTACCAGGAAACGAAGTAGGAAACCACTGTTAACGGTGAAGTCACATTTATTTCTTTTAGTGTGTCAGGGGAAGCACAGTATCCAAGAGACTCTATCGTTCTTGAAACCAGTGTTTGCTCTTTCGTATATTGTATAAACGCGAAAGTTCACTGAAGCATACAATGAAGCAGAACAACAACGGCACAGCAAGCTCCTAATTCTTTCTGTTGAAATCGCTGGATAATATGTATATGTTGGCTAGATTGTTCAATGTACATTGCTTCGATCTGGTTGAAAACTGTTGTTGGACTATTTTCGAACAGAGTTTTTCTGAGTTATCAAGTAAGGCCAACAGGAACTTACTGAAAGACATTCATGAGAAACAAGAGAGCACCTAGTACCTTCAGTTCAAAGAGCTACATCTGTACTTCCAGTAGTATATGCGCTGCTCTCCTCAGAAAACAAGATATGTCCAGATACTGTTCTCTCTGTTTCTGCCTTCAATGGGAATGCCACCGGTGACTATGTCACACAATGAACGCCATCACCAAACGGACAGAGAAGAGGAAGCTCTAACTTCTGTTATAACTGCTGGAAATGCTCATGTTTTCTCCTGTTTCAAAGAATGATTCATTACGAAATAGAAATTATAGGCCAGTCCTCTTTGAAAACACAGTGTTTTCTGAGTTTCACAGGGAATTACCATGAAACGAAGTAGGAAACCACTGTGAACGGTGAAATCACATATATTTCCTTTAGTGTGTCAGGTGAAGCACACTGCCCAAGAGACTCTATCGTTCTTGAAACCAGTGTTTGCTCTTTACTACATTGTATAAACTCGAAAGTTCACTGAAGCATACAATGAAGCAGAACAACAAAGTCACAGCAAGCTCCTAATTCCATCTGTTGAAATCGATGGATAATATGTATATGTTTGCTAAAATGTTCAATGTACATTGCTTCTATCTGGTTGAAAACTGTTGTTGGACTCTTTCGGAACACAGATTTTCTGAGTTAACAAGTAAGGGCAACAGGAACTTACTGAAAGACATTCATGAGAAACAAGATAGCACCTAGTACCTTCAGTTCAAAGAGCTACATCTGTACTTCCAGTAGTATATGCGCTACTCTCCTCGGAAAACAAGAGATCTCCAGACATTGCTACCTCTGCTTCTGCCTTCAGTGGAAATGCCACCGGTGACTATCTCACACAATGAACGCCATCACCACACGGGCAGAGAAGAGGAAGCTCTAACTTCTGTTATAACTGCTGGAAATGCTCATGTTTTCTCCTGTTTCAAAGAATGAATCATTACCAAATAGAAATTAGAGGCCAGTCCTCTTTGAAAACACGGTATTTACTGAGTTTCCCAGGGAATTACCAAGATACGAAGTAGGAAACCACTGTGAACGGTGAAGTCACATATATTTCTTTTAGTGTGTCAGGTGAAGCACACTACCCAAGAGACCCTACCGTTCTTGAAACCAGTATTTGCTCTTTAGTATATCGTATAAACTCGAAAGTTCACTGAAGCATACAATGAGGCAGAACAACAACGGCACGGCAAGCTCCTAATTCCATCTGTTGAAATCGATGTATAATATGTATATGTTGGCTAGAATGTTCAGTGTGCATTGCTTCTATCTGGTTGAAAACTGTTGTTGGACTCTTTCGGAACACAGTTCTTCTGAGTTAACAAGGAAGGGCAACAGGAACTTACTAAAAGACATTCAGGAGAAACAAGATAGCACCTAGTACCTTCAGTTCAAAGAGCCACATCAGTACTTCCAGTAGTATATGCGCTACTCTCCTCGGAAAACAAGATATGTCCAGACATTGCTATCTCTGCTTCTGCCTTCAATGGCAATGCCACCGGTGACTATCTCACACAATAAACTCCATCACCACACGGACAGAGAAGAGGAAGCTCTAACTTCTGTTATAACTGCGAGAAATGCTCATGTTTTCTCCTGTTTCAAAGAATGATTCATTACCATATAGAAATTATAGGCCAGTCCTCTTTGAAAACACCGTATTTTCTGAGTTTCCCAGGGAATTACCAGGAAACGAAGTAGGAAACCACTGTAAACGGTGAAGTCACATATATTTCTTTTAGTGTGTCAGGTAAAGCACTCTACACAGGAGACTCTATCGTTCTTGAAACCAGTGTTTGCTCTTTAGTATATTGTATAAACTAGAAAGTTCACTGAAGCATACAATGAAGCAGAACAACAACGGAACAGCAAAGTCCTAATTCCATCTGTTGAAATCGATGGATAATATGTATATGTTGGCTAGAATGTTCAATGTACATTGCTTCTATCTGGTTGAAAACTGTTGTTGGACTCTTTCGGAACATAGTTTTTCTGCGTTAACAAGTAAGGGCAACAGGAACTTACTGAAAGACATTCATGAGAAACAAGAAAGCACCTGGTACTTTCAGTTCAAAGATCTACATCTGTACTTCCGGTAGTATATGCGCTACTCTCCTCGGAAAACAAGATATGTCCAGACATTGCTATCTCTGCTTCTGCCTTCAATGGCAACGCCACAGGTGAATATCTCACACAATGAACTCCATCACCACACGGACAGAGAAGAGGAAGCTCTAACTACTGTTAAAACTGCTAGAAATGCTCATGTTTTCTCCTGTTTCAAAGAATGATTCATTACCAAATAGAAATTATAGGCCAGTCCTCTTTGAAAACACCGTATTTTCTGAGTTTCCCAGGGAATTACCAGGAAACGAAGTAGGAAACCACTGTAAACGGTGAAGTCACATATATTTCTTTTAGTGTGTCAGGTGAAGCACACTACCCAAGAGACTCTATCGTTCTTGAAACCAGTGTTTGCTCTTTCGTATATTGTATAAACTCGAAAGTTCACTGAAGCATACAATGAATCAGAACAACGGCACAGCAAGCTCCTAATTCCTTCTGTTGAAACCGCTGGATAATATGTATATGTTGGCTAGAATGTTCAATGTACATTGCTTCCATCTGGTTGAAAACTGCTGTTGGACTCTTTCGGAACACAGTTTTTCTGAGTTAACAATAAGGGCAACAGAAACTTACTGAAAGACATTCATTAGAAACAAGATAGCACCTAGTACCTTCAGTTCAAAGAGCTACATCTGTACTTCCAGTAGTATATGCGCTACTCTCCTCAGAAAACAAGATATGTCCAGATACTGTTCTCTCTGTTTCTGCCTTCAATGGGAATGCCACCGGTGACTATCTCACACAATGAACCCCATCACCACACGGACAGAGAAGAGGAAGCTCGAACTTCTGTTATAACTGCTGGAAATGCTCATGTTTTCTCCTGTTTCAAGGAATTATTCATACCAAATAGAAATTATAGGCCAGTCCGCTTTGAAAACACGGTATTTTCTGAGTTTCACAGTGAATTACCAGGAAACGAAGTAGGAAACCACTGTTAACGGTGAAGTCACATTTATTTCTTTTAGTGTGTCAGGGGAAGCACAGTATCCAAGAGACTCTATCGTTCTTGAAACCAGTGTTTGCTCTTTCGTATATTGTATAAACGCGAAAGTTCACTGAAGCATACAATGAAGCAGAACAACAACGGCACAGCAAGCTCCTAATTCTTTCTGTTGAAATCGCTGGATAATATGTATATGTTGGATAGATTGTTCAATGTACATTGCTTCGATCTGGTTGAAAACTGTTGTTGGACTATTTTCGAACAGAGTTTTTCTGAGTTATCAAGTAAGGCCAACAGGAACTTACTGAAAGACATTCATGAGAAACAAGAGAGCACCTAGTACCTTCAGTTCAAAGAGCTACATCTGTACTTCCAGTAGTATATGCGCTGCTCTCCTCAGAAAACAAGATATGTCCAGATACTGTTCTCTCTGTTTCTGCCTTCAATGGGAATGCCACCGGTGACTATGTCACACAATGAACGCCATCACCAAACGGACAGAGAAGAGGAAGCTCTAACTTCTGTTATAACTGCTGGAAATGCTCATGTTTTCTCCTGTTTCAAAGAATGATTCATTACGAAATAGAAATTATAGGCCAGTCCTCTTTGAAAACACCGTATTTTCTGAGTTTCCCAGGGAATTACCAGGAAACGAAGTAGGAAACCACTGTAAACGGTGAAGTCACATATATTTCTTTTAGTGTGTCAGGTAAAGCACTCTACACAGGAGACTCTATCGTTCTTGAAACCAGTGTTTGCTCTTTAGTATATTGTATAAACTAGAAAGTTCACTGAAGCATACAATGAAGCAGAACAACAACGGAACAGCAAAGTCCTAATTCCATCTGTTGAAATCGATGGATAATATGTATATGTTGGCTAGAATGTTCAATGTACATTGCTTCTATCTGGTTGAAAACTGTTGTTGGACTCTTTCGGAACATAGTTTTTCTGCGTTAACAAGTAAGGGCAACAGGAACTTACTGAAAGACATTCATGAGAAACAAGAAAGCACCTGGTACTTTCAGTTCAAAGATCTACATCTGTACTTCCAGTAGTATATGCGCTACTCTCCTCGGAAAACAAGATATGTCCAGACATTGCTATCTCTGCTTCTGCCTTCAATGGCAACGCCACAGGTGAATATCTCACACAATGAACTCCATCACCACACGGACAGAGAAGAGGAAGCTCTAACTACTGTTAAAACTGCTAGAAATGCTCATGTTTTCTCCTGTTTCAAAGAATGATTCATTACCAAATAGAAATTATAGGCCAGTCCTCTTTGAAAACACCGTATTTTCTGAGTTTCCCAGGGAATTACCAGGAAACGAAGTAGGAAACCACTGTAAACGGTGAAGTCACATATATTTCTTTTAGTGTGTCAGGTAAAGCACTCTACACAGGAGACTCTATCGTTCTTGAAACCAGTGTTTGCTCTTTAGTATATTTTATAAACTAGAAAGTTCACTGAAGCATACAATGAAGCAGAACAACAACGAAACAGCAAAGTCCTAATTCCATCTGTTGAAATCGATGGATAATATGTATATGTTGGCTAGAATGTTCAATGTACATTGCTTCTATCTGGTTGAAAACTGTTGTTGGACTCTTTCGGAACATAGTTTTTCTGCGTTAACAAGTAAGGGCAACAGGAACTTACTGAAAGACATTCATGAGAAACAAGAAAGCACCTGGTACTTTCAGTTCAAAGATCTACATCTGTACTTCCAGTAGTATATGCGCTACTCTCCTCGGAAAACAAGATATGTCCAGACATTGCTATCTCTGCTTCTGCCTTCAATGGCAATGCCACAGGTGAATATCTCACACAATGAACTCCATCACCACACGGACAGAGAAGAGGAAGCTCTAACTACTGTTAAAACTGCTAGAAATGCTCATGTTTTCTCCTGTTTCAAAGAATGATTCATTACCAAATAGAAATTATAGGCCAGTCCTCTTTGAAAACACCGTATTTTCTGAGTTTCCCAGGGAATTACCAGGAAACGAAGTAGGAAACCACTGTAAACTGTGAAGTCACATATATTTCTTTTAGTGTGTCAGGTAAAGCACTCTACACAGGAGACTCTATCGTTCTTGAAACCAGTGTTTGCTCTTTAGTATATTTTATAAACTAGAAAGTTCACTGAAGCATACAATGAAGCAGAACAACAACGGCACAGCAAGCTCCTAATTCCATCTGTTGAAATCGATTGATAATATGTATATGTTGTCTAGAATGTTCAATGTGCATTGCTTCTATCTGGTTAAAAACTGTTGTTGGACTCTTTCGGAACACAGTTTTTCTGAGTTAACAAGTAAGGCCAACAGGAACTTACTGAAAGACATTCATGAGACATAAGATAGTACCTAGTACCTTCAGTTCAAAGAGCCACATATGTACTTCCAGTAGTATATGCGATACTCTCCTCGGAAAATGAGATATGTCCAGACATTGCTATCTCTGCTTCTGCCTTCACTGGCACTGCCACCGGTGACTATCTCACACAATGAACTCCATCACCACACGGACAGAGAAAAGGAAGCTCTAACTTCTGTTATAACTGCAAGAAATGCTCATGTTTTCTCCTGTTTCAAAGAACGATTCATTACCAAATAGAAATTATTGGCCAGTCCTCTTTGAAAACACGGTATTTTCAGAGTTTCACAGGGAATTACGAGGAAACGAAGTAGGAAACAACTGTGTACGGTGAAGTCACATATATTTCTTTTAGTGTGTCAGGTGAAGAACACTACCCTAGAGACTCTATCGTTCTTCAAACCAGTGTTTGCTCTTTCGTTTATTTTATAAACTCGAAAGTTCACTGAAGCATACAATGAAGCAGAACAGCAACAGCACAGCAAGCTCCTAATTCCATCTGTTGAAATCGATGGATAATATGTATATGTTGTCTAGAATGTTCAATGTACATTGCTTCTATCTGGTTAAAAACTGTTGTTGGACTCTTTCGGAACACAGTTTTTCTGAGTTAATAAGTAAGGGCAACAGGAACTTACAGAAAGACATTCATGAGAATCAAGATAGCACCTAGTACCTTCAGTTCAAAGAACCACATTGGTACTTCCAGTAGCATATGCGCTACTCTCCTCGGAAAACAAGATGTGTCCAGACATTGCTATCTCTGCTTCTGCCTTCAATGGCAATGCCATCGGTGACTATCTCACGCAATGAACTCCATCACCACACGGACAGAGAAGAGGAAGCTCTAACTTCTGTTATAACTGCTAGAAATGCTCATGTTTTCTCCTGTTTCAAAGAATGATTCATTACCAAATAGAAATTATTGGCCAGTCCTCTTTGAAAACACGGTATTTTCTGAGTTTCACAGGGAATTACGAGGAAACGAAGTAGGAAACCACTGTGAACAGTGAAGTCACATATGTTTCTTTTAGTGTGTCAGGTGAAGCACACTACCCAAGAGTCTCTATCGTTTTGAAACCAGTTCTTCCTCTTTCGTTTATTGTATAAACTCGAAAGTTGACTGAAGCATACAATGAAGCAGAACAACAACGGCACAGCAAGCTCCTAATTCCATCTGTTGAAATCGATTGATAATATGTATATGTTGTCTAGAATGTTCAATGTGCATTGCTTCTATCTGGTTAAAAACTGTTGTTGGACTCTTTCGGAACACAGTTTTTCTGAGTTAACAAGTAAGGCCAACAGGAACTTACTGAAAGACATTCATGAGACATAAAATAGTACCTAGTACCTTCAGTTCAAAGAGCCACATATGTACTTCCAGTAGTATATGCGATACTCTCCTCGGAAAATGAGATATGTCCAGACATTGCTATCTCTGCTTCTGCCTTCACTGGCACTGCCACCGGTGACTATCTCACACAATGAACTCCATCACCACACGGACAGAGAAAAGGAAGCTCTAACTTCTGTTATAACTGCAAGAAATGCTCATGTTTTCTCCTGTTTCAAAGAACGATTCATTACCAAATAGAAATTATTGGCCAGTCCTCTTTGAAAACACGGTATTTTCAGAGTTTCACAGGGAATTACGAGGAAACGAAGTAGGAAACAACTGTGTACGGTGAAGTCACATATATTTCTTTTAGTGTGTCAGGTGAAGAACACTACCCTAGAGACTCTATCGTTCTTCAAACCAGTGTTTGCTCTTTCGTTTATTTTATAAACTCGAAAGTTCACTGAAGCATACAATGAAGCAGAACAGCAACAGCACAGCAAGCTCCTAATTCCATCTGTTGAAATCGATGGATAATATGTATATGTTGTCTAGAATGTTCAATGTACATTGCTTCTATCTGGTTAAAAACTGTTGTTGGACTCTTTCGGAACACAGTTTTTCTGAGTTAATAAGTAAGGGCAACAGGAACTTACAGAAAGACATTCATGAGAATCAAGATAGCACCTAGTACCTTCAGTTCAAAGAACCACATTGGTACTTCCAGTAGCATATGCGCTACTCTCCTCGGAAAACAAGATGTGTCCAGACATTGCTATCTCTGCTTCTGCCTTCAATGGCAATGCCATCGGTGACTATCTCACGCAATGAACTCCATCACCACACGGACAGAGAAGAGGAAGCTCTAACTTCTGTTATAACTGCTAGAAATGCTCATGTTTTCTCCTGTTTCAAAGAATGATTCATTACCAAATAGAAATTATTGGCCAGTCCTCTTTGAAAACACGGTATTTTCTGAGTTTCACAGGGAATTACGAGGAAACGAAGTAGGAAACCACTGTGAACAGTGAAGTCACATATGTTTCTTTTAGTGTGTCAGGTGAAGCACACTACCCAAGAGTCTCTATCGTTTTGAAACCAGTTCTTCCTCTTTCGTTTATTGTATAAACTCGAAAGTTGACTGAAGCATACAATGAAGCAGAACAACAACGGCACAGCAAGCTCCTAATTCCATCTGTTGAAATCGATTGATAATATGTATATGTTGTCTAGAATGTTCAATGTGCATTGCTTCTATCTGGTTAAAAACTGTTGTTGGACTCTTTCGGAACACAGTTTTTCTGAGTTAACAAGTAAGGCCAACAGGAACTTACTGAAAGACATTCATGAGACATAAAATAGTACCTAGTACCTTCAGTTCAAAGAGCCACATATGTACTTCCAGTAGTATATGCGATACTCTCCTCGGAAAATGAGATATGTCCAGACATTGCTATCTCTGCTTCTGCCTTCACTGGCACTGCCACCGGTGACTATCTCACACAATGAACTCCATCACCACACGGACAGAGAAAAGGAAGCTCTAACTTCTGTTATAACTGCAAGAAATGCTCATGTTTTCTCCTGTTTCAAAGAACGATTCATTACCAAATAGAAATTATTGGCCAGTCCTCTTTGAAAACACGGTATTTTCAGAGTTTCACAGGGAATTACGAGGAAACGAAGTAGGAAACAACTGTGTACGGTGAAGTCACATATATTTCTTTTAGTGTGTCAGGTGAAGAACACTACCCTAGAGACTCTATCGTTCTTCAAACCAGTGTTTGCTCTTTCGTTTATTTTATAAACTCGAAAGTTCACTGAAGCATACAATGAAGCAGAACAGCAACAGCACAGCAAGCTCCTAATTCCATCTGTTGAAATCGATGGATAATATGTATATGTTTTCTAGAATGTTCAATGTACATTGCTTCTATCTGGTTAAAAACTGTTGTTGGACTCTTTCGGAACATAGTTTTTCTGAGTTAATAAGTAAGGGCAACAGGAACTTACAGAAAGACATTCATGAGAATCAAGATAGCACCTAGTACCTTCAGTTCAAAGAACCACATTGGTACTTCCAGTAGCATATGCGCTACTCTCCTCGGAAAACAAGATGTGTCCAGACATTGCTATCTCTGCTTCTGCCTTCAATGGCAATGCCACCGGTGACTATCTCACGCAATGAACTCCATCACCACACTAACAGAGAAGAGGAAGCTCTAACTTCTGTTATAACTGCTAGAAATGCTCATGTTTTCTCCTGTTTCAAAGAATGATTCATTACCAAATAGAAATTATTGGCCAGTCCTCTTTGAAAACACGGTATTTTCTGAGTTTCACAGGGAATTACGAGGAAACGAAGTAGGAAACCACTGTGAACAGTGAAGTCACATATGTTTCTTTTAGTGTGTCAGGTGAAGCACACTACCCAAGAGTCTCTATCGTTTTGAAACCAGTTCTTGCTCTTTCGTTTATTGTATAAACTCGAAAGTTGACTGAAGCATACAATGAAGCAGAACAACAACGGCACAGCAAGCTCCTAATTCCATCTGTTGAAATCGATGGATAATATGTATATGTTGTCTAGAATGTTCAATGTGCATTGCTTCTATCTGGTTAAAAACTGTTGTTGGACTCTTTCGGAACACAGTTTTTCTGAGTTAATAAGTAAGGGCAACAGGAACTTACTGAAAGACATTCATGAGAAACAAGATAGCACCTATTACCTTCAGTTCAAAGAACCACATTGGTACTTCCAGTAGTACATGCGCTACTCTCCTCGAAAACAAGATGTGTTCAGACATTGCTATCTCTGCTTCTGCCTTCACTGGCACTGCCACCGGTGACTATCTCACACAATGAACTCCATCACCACACGGACAGAGAAAAGGAAGCTCTAACTTCTGTTATAACTGCAAGAAATGCTCTTGTTTTCTCCTGTTTCAAAGAATGATTCATTACCAAATAGAAATTATTGGCCAGTCCTCTTTGAAAACACGGTATTTTCAGAGTCTCACAGGGAATTACGAGGAAACGAAGTAGGAAACAACTGTGTACGGTGAAGTCACATATATTTCTTTTAGTGTGTCAGGTGAAGAACACTACCCTAGAGACTCTATCGTTCTTCAAACCAGTGTTTGCTCTTTCGTTTATTTTATAAACTCGAAAGTTCACTGAAGCATACAATGAAGCAGAACAGCAATGGCACAGCAAGCTCCTAATTCCATCCGTTGAAATCGATGGATAATATGTATATGTTGTCTAGAATGTTCAATGTGCATTGCTTCTATCTGGTTAAAAACTGTTGTTGGACTCTTTCGGAACACAGTTTTTCTGAGTTAATAAGTAAGGGCAACAGGAACTTACTGAAAGACATTCATGAGAAACAAGATAGAACCTAGTACCTTCAGTTCAAAGAACCACATTGGTACTTCCAGTAGTACATGCGCTACTCTCCTCGAAAACAAGATGTGTCCAGACATTGCTATCTCTGCTTCTGCCTTCACTGGCACTGCCAGCGGTGACTATCTCACACAATGAACTCTATCACCACACAAACAGAGAAGAGGAAGCTCTAACTTCTGTTATAACTGCAAGAAATGCTCATGTTTTCTCCTGTTTCAAATAATGATTCATTACCAAATAGAAATTATAGGCCAGTCCTCTTTGAAAACACGGTATTTTCAGAGATTCACAGGGAATTACCAGGAATCGAAGTAGGAAACCAGTGTAAACGGTGAAGTCACATATATTTCTTTTAGTGTGTCAGGTGAAGAACACTACCCATGAGAATCTATCATTCTTGAAACCAGTGTTCGCTCTTTAGTATATTGTATAAACTCGAAAGTTCACTGAAGCATACAATAAAGCAGAACAACAACGGCACAGCAAGCTCCTAATTCCATCTGTTGAAATCGATGGATAATATGAATATTTTGGTTAGAATGTTCAATGTACATTGTTTCTATCTGGTTAAAAACTGTTGTTGGATTCTTTCGGAACACAGTTTTTCTGAGTTAACAAGTAAGGGCAACAGGAACTTACTGAAAGACATTCATGAGACATAAGATAGTACCTAGTACCTTCAGTTCAAAGAGCCACATATGTACTTCCAGTAGTATATGCGCTACTCTCCTCGGAAAACAAGATATGTCCAGACATTGCTATCTCTGCTTCTGCCTTCAATGGCAATGCCACCGGTAACTATCTCACACAATGAACTCCATCACCACACGGACAGAGAAAAGGAAGCTCTAACTTCTGTTATAACTGCAAGAAATGCTCATGTTTTCTCCTGTTTCAAAGAACGATTCATTACCAAATAGAAATTATTGGCCAGTCCTCTTTGAAAACACGGTATTTTCAGAGTTTCACAGGGAATTACGAGGAAACGAAGTAGGAAACAACTGTGTACGGTGAAGTCACATATATTTCTTTTAGTGTGTCAGGTGAAGAACACTACCCTAGAGACTCTATCGTTCTTCAAACCAGTGTTTGCTCTTTCGTTTATTTTATAAACTCAAAAGTTCACTGAAGCATACAATGAAGCAGAACAACAACGGCACAGCAAGCTACTAATTCCATCTGTTGAAATCGATGGATAATATGTATATGTTGTCTAGAATGTTCAATGTGCATTGCTTCTATCTGGTTAAAAAGTGTTGTTGGACTCTTTAGGAACACAGTTTTTCTGAGTTAATAAGTAAGGGCAACAGGAACTTACTGAAAGACATTCATGAGAAACAAGATAGTACCTAGTACCTTCAGTCCAAAGAGCCACATATGTACTTCCAGTAGTATATGCGATACTCTCCTCGGAAAATGAGATATGTCCAGACATTGCTATCTCTGCTTCTGCCTTCAGTGGCACTGCCACCGGTGACTATCTCACACAATGAACTCCATCACCACACGGACAGAGAAAAGGAAGCTCTAACTTCTGTTATAATTGCAAGAAATGCTCATGTTTTCTCCTGTTTCAAAGAATGATTCATTTCCAAATAGAAATTATTGGCCAGTCCTCTTTGAAAACACGGTTTTTTCAGAGTTTCACAGGGAATTACGAGGAAACGAAGGAGGAAACAACTGTGTACGGTGAGGTCACATATATTTCTTTTAGTGTGTCAGGTGAAGAACACTACCCTAGAGACTCTATCATTCTTCAAACCAGTGTTTGCTCTTTCGTTTATTTTATAAACTCGAAAGTTCACTGAAGCATACAATGAAGCAGAACAGCAACAGCACAGCAAGCTCCTAATTCCATCTGTTGAAATCGATGAATAATATGTATATGTTGTCTAGGATGTTCAATGTACATTGCTTCTATCTGGTTAAAAACTGTTGTTGGACTCTTTCGGAACACAGTTTTTCTGAGTTAATAAGTAAGGGCAACAGGAACTTACAGAAAGACATTCATGAGAATCAAGATAGCACCTAGTACCTTCAGTTCAAAGAACCACATTGGTACTTCCAGTAGCATATGCGCTACTCTCCTCCGAAAACAATATGTGTCCAGACGTTGCTATCTCTGCTTCTGCCTTCAATGGCAATGCCACCGGTGACTATCTCACGCAATGAACTCTATCACCACACAAACAGAGAAGAGGAAGCTCTAACTTCTGTTATAACTGCTAGAAATGCTCATGTTTTCTCCTGTTTCAAAGAATGATTCATTACCAAATAGAAATTATAGGCCAGTCCTCTTTGAAAACACGGTATTTTCAGAGTTTCACAGGTAATTAACAGGAAGCGAATTAGGAAACCACTGTAAACGGTGAAGTCACATATATTTCTTTTAGTGTGTCAGGTGAAGAATACTACCCATGAGACTCTATCATTCTTGAAACCAGTGTTCGCTCTTTAGTATATTGTATAAATTCGGAAGTTCACTGAAGCATACAATAAAGCAGAACAACAACGGCACAGCAAGCTCCTAATTCCATCTGTTGAAATCGATCGATAATATGAATATTTTCGCTAGAATGTTCAATGTACACTGTTTCTATCTGGTTAAAAACTGCTTTTTGATTCTTTCGGAACACAGTTTTTCTGAGTTAACAAGTAAGGGCAACAGGAACTTACTGAAAGACATTCATGAGACATAAGATAGTACCTAGTACCTTCAGTTCAAAGAGCCACATATGTACTTCCAGTAGTATATGCGATACTCTCCTCGGAAAATGAGATATGTCCAGACATTGCTATCTCTGCTTCTGCCTTCACTGGCACTGCCACCGGTGACTATCTCACGCAATGAACTCCATCACCACACGGACAGAGAAAAGGAAGCTCTAACTTCTGTTATAACTGCAAGAAATGCTCATGTTTTCTCCTGTTTCAAAGAACGATTCATTACCAAATAGAAATTATTGGCCAGTCCTCTTTGAAAACACGGTATTTTCAGAGTTTCACAGGGAATTACGAGGAAACGAAGTAGGAAACAACTGTGTACGGTGAAGTCACATATATTTCTTTTAGTGTGTCAGGTGAAGAACACTACCCTAGAGACTCTATCGTTCTTCAAACCAGTGTTTGCTCTTTCGTTTATTTTATAAATTCGAAAGTTCACTGAAGCATACAATGAAGCAGAACAGCAACGGCACAGCAAGCTCCTAATTCCATCTGTTGAAATCGATGGATAATATGTATATGTTGTCTAGAATGTTCAATGTGCATTGCTTCTATCTGGTTAAAAACTGTTGTTGGACTCTTTCGGAACACAGTTTTTCTGAGTTAATAAGTAAGGGCAACAGGAACTTACTGAAAGACATTCATGAGAAACAAGATAGAACCTAGTACCTTCAGTTCAAAGAACCACATTGGTACTTCCAGTAGTACATGCGCTACTCTCCTCGAAAACAAGATGTGTCCAGACATTGCTATCTCTGCTTCTGCCTTCACTGGCACTGCCACCGGTGACTATCTCACACAATGAACTCTATCACCACACAAACAGAGAAGAGGAAGCTCTAACTTCTGTTATAACTGCTAGAAATGCTCATGTTTTCTCCTGTTTCAAAGAATGATTCATTACCAAATAGAAATTATTGGCCAGTCCTCTTTGAAAACACGGTATTTTCTGAGTTTCACAGGGAATTACGAGGAAACGAAGTAGGAAACCACTGTGAACAGTGAAGTCACATATGTTTCTTTTAGTGTGTCAGGTGAAGCACACTACCCAAGAGTCTCTATCGTTTTGAAACCAGTTCTTCCTCTTTCGTTTATTGTATAAACTCGAAAGTTGACTGAAGCATACAATGAAGCAGAACAACAACGGCACAGCAAGCTCCTAATTCCATCTGTTGAAATCGATTGATAATATGTATATGTTGTCTAGAATGTTCAATGTGCATTGCTTCTATCTGGTTAAAAACTGTTGTTGGACTCTTTCGGAACACAGTTTTTCTGAGTTAACAAGTAAGGCCAACAGGAACTTACTGAAAGACATTCATGAGACATAAGATAGTACCTAGTACCTTCAGTTCAAAGAGCCACATATGTACTTCCAGTAGTATATGCGATACTCTCCTCGGAAAATGAGATATGTCCAGACATTGCTATCTCTGCTTCTGCCTTCACTGGCACTGCCACCGGTGACTATCTCACACAATGAACTCCATCACCACACGGACAGAGAAAAGGAAGCTCTAACTTCTGTTATAACTGCAAGAAATGCTCATGTTTTCTCCTGTTTCAAAGAACGATTCATTACCAAATAGAAATTATTGGCCAGTCCTCTTTGAAAACACGGTATTTTCAGAGTTTCACAGGGAATTACGAGGAAACGAAGTAGGAAACAACTGTGTACGGTGAAGTCACATATATTTCTTTTAGTGTGTCAGGTGAAGAACACTACCCTAGAGACTCTATCGTTCTTCAAACCAGTGTTTGCTCTTTCGTTTATTTTATAAACTCGAAAGTTCACTGAAGCATACAATGAAGCAGAACAACAACGGCACAGCAAGCTACTAATTCCATCTGTTGAAATCGATGGATAATATGTATATGTTGTATAGAATGTTCAATGTGCATTGCTTCTATCTGGTTAAAAAGTGTTGTTGGACTCTTTAGGAACACAGTTTTTCTGAGTTAATAAGTAAGGGCAACAGGAACTTACTGAAAGACATTCATGAGAAACAAGATAGTACCTAGTACCTTCAGTCCAAAGAGCCACATATGTACTTCCAGTAGTATATGCGATACTCTCCTCGGAAAATGAGATATGTCCAGACATTGCTATCTCTGCTTCTGCCTTCAGTGGCACTGCCACCGGTGACTATCTCACACAATGAACTCCATCACCACACGGACAGAGAAAAGGAAGCTCTAACTTCTGTTATAATTGCAAGAAATGCTCATGTTTTCTCCTGTTTCAAAGAATGATTCATTTCCAAATAGAAATTATTGGCCAGTCCTCTTTGAAAACACGGTTTTTTCAGAGTTTCACAGGGAATTACGAGGAAACGAAGGAGGAAACAACTGTGTACGGTGAGGTCACATATATTTCTTTTAGTGTGTCAGGTGAAGAACACTACCCTAGAGACTCTATCATTCTTCAAACCAGTGTTTGCTCTTTCGTTTATTTTATAAACTCGAAAGTTCACTGAAGCATACAATGAAGCAGAACAGCAACAGCACAGCAAGCTCCTAATTCCATCTGTTGAAATCGATGAATAATATGTATATGTTGTCTAGGATGTTCAATGTACATTGCTTCTATCTGGTTAAAAACTGTTGTTGGACTCTTTCGGAACACAGTTTTTCTGAGTTAATAAGTAAGGGCAACAGGAACTT
Organism: Furipterus horrens; assembly: GCF_987537825.1. Classification (NCBI taxonomy): domain Eukaryota; kingdom Metazoa; phylum Chordata; class Mammalia; order Chiroptera; family Furipteridae; genus Furipterus; species Furipterus horrens. Next base: position 125,181,279 of record NW_028327175.1, read on the forward strand.
ACAGAAAGACATTCATGAGAATCAAGATAGCACCTAGTACCTTCAGTTCAAAGAACCACATTGGTACTTCCAGTAGCATATGCGCTACTCTCCTCCGAAAACAATATGTGTCCAGACGTTGCTATCTCTGCTTCTGCCTTCAATGGCAATGCCACCGGTGACTATCTCACGCAATGAACTCTATCACCACACAAACAGAGAAGAGGAAGCTCTAACTTCTGTTATAACTGCTAGAAATGCTCATGTTTTCTCCTGTTTCAAAGAATGATTCATTACCAAATAGAAATTATAGGCCAGTCCTCTTTGAAAACACGGTATTTTCAGAGTTTCACAGGTAATTAACAGGAAGCGAATTAGGAAACCACTGTAAACGGTGAAGTCACATATATTTCTTTTAGTGTGTCAGGTGAAGAATACTACCCATGAGACTCTATCATTCTTGAAACCAGTGTTCGCTCTTTAGTATATTGTATAAATTCGGAAGTTCACTGAAGCATACAATAAAGCAGAACAACAACGGCACAGCAAGCTCCTAATTCCATCTGTTGAAATCGATCGATAATATGAATATTTTCGCTAGAATGTTCAATGTACACTGTTTCTATCTGGTTAAAAACTGCTTTTTGATTCTTTCGGAACACAGTTTTTCTGAGTTAACAAGTAAGGCCAACAGGAACTTACTGAAAGACATTCATGAGACATAAGATAGTACCTAGTACCTTCAGTTCAAAGAGCCACATATGTACTTCCAGTAGTATATGCGATACTCTCCTCGGAAAATGAGATATGTCCAGACATTGCTATCTCTGCTTCTGCCTTCACTGGCACTGCCACCGGTGACTATCTCACACAATGAACTCCATCACCACACGGACAGAGAAAAGGAAGCTCTAACTTCTGTTATAACTGCAAGAAATGCTCATGTTTTCTCCTGTTTCAAAGAACGATTCATTACCAAATAGAAATTATTGGCCAGTCCTCTTTGAAAACACGGTATTTTCAGAGTTTCACAGGGAATTACGAGGAAACGAAGTAGGAAACAACTGTGTACGGTGAAGTCACATATATTTCTTTTAGTGTGTCAGGTGAAGAACACTACCCTAGAGACTCTATCGTTCTTCAAACCAGTGTTTGCTCTTTCGTTTATTTTATAAACTCGAAAGTTCACTGAAGCATACAATGAAGCAGAACAACAACGGCACAGCAAGCTACTAATTCCATCTGTTGAAATCGATGGATAATATGTATATGTTGTATAGAATGTTCAATGTGCATTGCTTCTATCTGGTTAAAAAGTGTTGTTGGACTCTTTAGGAACACAGTTTTTCTGAGTTAATAAGTAAGGGCAACAGGAACTTACTGAAAGACATTCATGAGAAACAAGATAGTACCTAGTACCTTCAGTCCAAAGAGCCACATATGTACTTCCAGTAGTATATGCGATACTCTCCTCGGAAAATGAGATATGTCCAGACATTGCTATCTCTGCTTCTGCCTTCAGTGGCACTGCCACCGGTGACTATCTCACACAATGAACTCCATCACCACACGGACAGAGAAAAGGAAGCTCTAACTTCTGTTATAATTGCAAGAAATGCTCATGTTTTCTCCTGTTTCAAAGAATGATTCATTTCCAAATAGAAATTATTGGCCAGTCCTCTTTGAAAACACGGTTTTTTCAGAGTTTCACAGGGAATTACGAGGAAACGAAGGAGGAAACAACTGTGTACGGTGAGGTCACATATATTTCTTTTAGTGTGTCAGGTGAAGAACACTACCCTAGAGACTCTATCATTCTTCAAACCACTGTTTGCTCTTTCGTTTATTTTATAAACTCGAAAGTTCACTGAAGCATACAATGAAGCAGAACAGCAACAGCACAGCAAGCTCCTAATTCCATCTGTTGAAATCGATGAATAATATGTATATGTTGTCTAGGATGTTCAATGTACATTGCTTCTATCTGGTTAAAAACTGTTGTTGGACTCTTTCGGAACACAGTTTTTCTGAGTTAATAAGTAAGGGCAACAGGAACTTACAGAAAGACATTCATGAGAATCAAGATAGCACCTAGTACCTTCAGTTCAAAGAACCACATTGGTACTTCCAGTAGCATATGCGCTACTCTCCTCCGAAAACAATATGTGTCCAGACGTTGCTATCTCTGCTTCTGCCTTCAATGGCAATGCCACCGGTGACTATCTCACGCAATGAACTCTATCACCACACAAACAGAGAAGAGGAAGCTCTAACTTCTGTTATAACTGCTAGAAATGCTCATGTTTTCTCCTGTTTCAAAGAATGATTCATTACCAAATAGAAATTATAGGCCAGTCCTCTTTGAAAACACGGTATTTTCAGAGTTTCACAGGTAATTAACAGGAAGCGAATTAGGAAACCACTGTAAACGGTGAAGTCACATATATTTCTTTTAGTGTGTCAGGTGAAGAATACTACCCATGAGACTCTATCATTCTTGAAACCAGTGTTCGCTCTTTAGTATATTGTATAAATTCGGAAGTTCACTGAAGCATACAATAAAGCAGAACAACAACGGCACAGCAAGCTCCTAATTCCATCTGTTGAAATCGATCGATAATATGAATATTTTCGCTAGAATGTTCAATGTACACTGTTTCTATCTGGTTAAAAACTGCTTTTTGATTCTTTCGGAACACAGTTTTTCTGAGTTAACAAGTAAGGCCAACAGGAACTTACTGAAAGACATTCATGAGACATAAGATAGTACCTAGTACCTTCAGTTCAAAGAGCCACATATGTACTTCCAGTAGTATATGCGATACTCTCCTCGGAAAATGAGATATGTCCAGACATTGCTATCTCTGCTTCTGCCTTCACTGGCACTGCCACCGGTGACTATCTCACACAATGAACTCCATCACCACACGGACAGAGAAAAGGAAGCTCTAACTTCTGTTATAACTGCAAGAAATGCTCATGTTTTCTCCTGTTTCAAAGAACGATTCATTACCAAATAGAAATTATTGGCCAGTCCTCTTTGAAAACACGGTATTTTCAGAGTTTCACAGGGAATTACGAGGAAACGAAGTAGGAAACAACTGTGTACGGTGAAGTCACATATATTTCTTTTAGTGTGTCAGGTGAAGAACACTACCCTAGAGACTCTATCGTTCTTCAAACCAGTGTTTGCTCTTTCGTTTATTTTATAAACTCGAAAGTTCACTGAAGCATACAATGAAGCAGAACAACAACGGCACAGCAAGCTACTAATTCCATCTGTTGAAATCGATGGATAATATGTATATGTTGTATAGAATGTTCAATGTGCATTGCTTCTATCTGGTTAAAAAGTGTTGTTGGACTCTTTAGGAACACAGTTTTTCTGAGTTAATAAGTAAGGGCAACAGGAACTTACTGAAAGACATTCATGAGAAACAAGATAGTACCTAGTACCTTCAGTCCAAAGAGCCACATATGTACTTCCAGTAGTATATGCGATACTCTCCTCGGAAAATGAGATATGTCCAGACATTGCTATCTCTGCTTCTGCCTTCAGTGGCACTGCCACCGGTGACTATCTCACACAATGAACTCCATCACCACACGGACAGAGAAAAGGAAGCTCTAACTTCTGTTATAATTGCAAGAAATGCTCATGTTTTCTCCTGTTTCAAAGAATGATTCATTTCCAAATAGAAATTATTGGCCAGTCCTCTTTGAAAACACGGTTTTTTCAGAGTTTCACAGGGAATTACGAGGAAACGAAGGAGGAAACAACTGTGTACGGTGAGGTCACATATATTTCTTTTAGTGTGTCAGGTGAAGAACACTACCCTAGAGACTCTATCATTCTTCAAACCAGTGTTTGCTCTTTCGTTTATTTTATAAACTCGAAAGTTCACTGAAGCATACAATGAAGCAGAACAGCAACAGCACAGCAAGCTCCTAATTCCATCTGTTGAAATCGATGAATAATATGTATATGTTGTCTAGGATGTTCAATGTACATTGCTTCTATCTGGTTAAAAACTGTTGTTGGACTCTTTCGGAACACAGTTTTTCTGAGTTAATAAGTAAGGGCAACAGGAACTTACAGAAAGACATTCATGAGAATCAAGATAGCACCTAGTACCTTCAGTTCAAAGAACCACATTGGTACTTCCAGTAGCATATGCGCTACTCTCCTCCGAAAACAATATGTGTCCAGACGTTGCTATCTCTGCTTCTGCCTTCAATGGCAATGCCACCGGTGACTATCTCACGCAATGAACTCTATCACCACACAAACAGAGAAGAGGAAGCTCTAACTTCTGTTATAACTGCTAGAAATGCTCATGTTTTCTCCTGTTTCAAAGAATGATTCATTACCAAATAGAAATTATAGGCCAGTCCTCTTTGAAAACACGGTATTTTCAGAGTTTCACAGGTAATTAACAGGAAGCGAATTAGGAAACCACTGTAAACGGTGAAGTCACATATATTTCTTTTAGTGTGTCAGGTGAAGAATACTACCCATGAGACTCTATCATTCTTGAAACCAGTGTTCGCTCTTTAGTATATTGTATAAATTCGGAAGTTCACTGAAGCATACAATAAAGCAGAACAACAACGGCACAGCAAGCTCCTAATTCCATCTGTTGAAATCGATCGATAATATGAATATTTTCGCTAGAATGTTCAATGTACACTGTTTCTATCTGGTTAAAAACTGCTTTTTGATTCTTTCGGAACACAGTTTTTCTGAGTTAACAAGTAAGGGCAACAGGAACTTACTGAAAGACATTCATGAGACATAAGATAGTACCTAGTACCTTCAGTTCAAAGAGCCACATATGTACTTCCAGTAGTATATGCGATACTCTCCTCGGAAAATGAGATATGTCCAGACATTGCTATCTCTGCTTCTGCCTTCACTGGCACTGCCACCGGTGACTATCTCACACAATGAACTCCATCACCACACGGACAGAGAAAAGGAAGCTCTAACTTCTGTTATAACTGCAAGAAATGCTCATGTTTTCTCCTGTTTCAAAGAACGATTCATTACCAAATAGAAATTATTGGCCAGTCCTCTTTGAAAACACGGTATTTTCAGAGTTTCACAGGGAATTACGAGGAAACGAAGTAGGAAACAACTGTGTACGGTGAAGTCACATATATTTCTTTTAGTGTGTCAGGTGAAGAACACTACCCTAGAGACTCTATCGTTCTTCAAACCAGTGTTTGCTCTTTCGTTTATTTTATAAATTCGAAAGTTCACTGAAGCATACAATGAAGCAGAACAGCAACGGCACAGCAAGCTCCTAATTCCATCTGTTGAAATCGATGGATAATATGTATATGTTGTCTAGAATGTTCAATGTGCATTGCTTCTATCTGGTTAAAAACTGTTGTTGGACTCTTTCGGAACACAGTTTTTCTGAGTTAATAAGTAAGGGCAACAGGAACTTACTGAAAGACATTCATGAGAAACAAGATAGAACCTAGTACCTTCAGTTCAAAGAACCACATTGGTACTTCCAGTAGTACATGCGCTACTCTCCTCGAAAACAAGATGTGTCCAGACATTGCTATCTCTGCTTCTGCCTTCACTGGCACTGCCACCGGTGACTATCTCACACAATGAACTCTATCACCACACAAACAGAGAAGAGGAAGCTCTAACTTCTGTTATAACTGCTAGAAATGCTCATGTTTTCTCCTGTTTCAAAGAATGATTCATTACCAAATAGAAATTATTGGCCAGTCCTCTTTGAAAACACGGTATTTTCTGAGTTTCACAGGGAATTACGAGGAAACGAAGTAGGAAACCACTGTGAACAGTGAAGTCACATATGTTTCTTTTAGTGTGTCAGGTGAAGCACACTACCCAAGAGTCTCTATCGTTTTGAAACCAGTTCTTCCTCTTTCGTTTATTGTATAAACTCGAAAGTTGACTGAAGCATACAATGAAGCAGAACAACAACGGCACAGCAAGCTCCTAATTCCATCTGTTGAAATCGATGGATAATATGAATATTTTGGTTAGAATGTTCAATGTACATTGTTTCTATCTGGTTAAAAACTGTTGTTGGATTCTTTCGGAACACAGTTTTTCTGAGTTAACAAGTAAGGGCAACAGGAACTTACTGAAAGACATTCATGAGACATAAGATAGTACCTAGTACCTTCAGTTCAAAGAGCCACATATGTACTTCCAGTAGTATATGCGATACTCTCCTCGGAAAAGGAGATATGTCCAGACATTGCTATATCTGCTTCTGCCTTCACTGGCACTGCCACCGGTGACTATCTCACACAATGAATTCCATCACCACACGGACAGAGAAAAGGAAGCTCTAACTTCTGTTATAACTGCAAGAAATGCTCATGTTTTCTCCTGTTTCAAAGAACGATTCATTACCAAATAGAAATTATTGGCCAGTCCTCTTTGAAAACACGGTATTTTCAGAGTTTCACAGGGAATTACGAGGAAACGAAGTAGGAAACAACTGTGTACGGTGAAGTCACATATATTTCTTTTAGTGTGTCAGGTGAAGAACACTACCCTAGAGACTCTATCGTTCTTCAAACCAGTGTTTGCTCTTTCGTTTATTTTATAAACTCGAAAGTTCACTGAAGCATACAATGAAGCAGAACAGCAACAGCACAGCAAGCTCCTAATTCCATCTGTTGAAATCGATGGATAATATGTATATGTTGTCTAGAATGTTCAATGTACATTGCTTCTATCTGGTTAAAAACTGTTGTTGGACTCTTTCGGAACACAGTTTTTCTGAGTTAATAAGTAAGGGCAACAGGAACTTACAGAAAGACATTCATGAGAATCAAGATAGCACCTAGTACCTTCAGTTCAAAGAACCACATTGGTACTTCCAGTAGCATATGCGCTACTCTCCTCGGAAAACAAGATGTGTCCAGACATTGCTATCTCTGCTTCTGCCTTCAATGGCAATGCCACCGGTGACTATCTCACGCAATGAACTCCATCACCACACGGACAGAGAAGAGGAAGCTCTAACTTCTGTTATAACTGCTAGAAATGCTCATGTTTTCTCCTGTTTCAAAGAATGATTCATTACCAAATAGAAATTATTGGCCAGTCCTCTTTGAAAACACGGTATTTTCTGAGTTTCACAGGGAATTACGAGGAAACGAAGTAGGAAACCACTGTGAACAGTGAAGTCACATATGTTTCTTTTAGTGTGTCAGGTGAAGCACACTACCCAAGAGTCTCTATCGTTTTGAAACCAGTTCTTGCACTTTCGTTTATTGTATAAACTCGAAAGTTGACTGAAGCATACAATGAAGCAGAACAACAACGGCACAGCAAGCTCCTAATTCCATCTGTTGAAATCGATGGATAATATGTATATGTTGTCTAGAATGTTCAATGTGCATTGCTTCTATCTGGTTAAAAACTGTTGTTGGACTCTTTCGGAACACAGTTTTTCTGAGTTAATAAGTAAGGGCAACAGGAACTTACTGAAAGACATTCATGAGAAACAAGATAGCACCTATTACCTTCAGTTCAAAGAACCACATTGGTACTTCCAGTAGTACATGCGCTACTCTCCTCGAAAACAAGATGTGTTCAGACATTGCTATCTCTGCTTCTGCCTTCACTGGCACTGCCACCGGTGACTATCTCACACAATGAACTCCATCACCACACGGACAGAGAAAAGGAAGCTCTAACTTCTGTTATAACTGCAAGAAATGCTCATGTTTTCTCCTGTTTCAAAGAATGATTCATTACCAAATAGAAATTATTGGCCAGTCCTCTTTGAAAACACGGTATTTTCAGAGTTTCACAGGGAATTACGAGGAAACGAAGTAGGAAACAACTGTGTACGGTGAAGTAACATATATTTCTTTTAGTGTGTCAGGTGAAGAACACTACCCTAGAGACTCTATCGTTCTTCAAACCAGTGTTTGCTCTTTCGTTTATTTTATAAACTCGAAAGTTCACTGAAGCATACAATGAAGCAGAACAGCAACGGCACAGCAAGCTCCTAATTCCATCCGTTGAAATCGATGGATAATATGTATATGTTGTCTAGAATGTTCAATGTGCATTGCTTCTATCTGGTTAAAAACTGTTGTTGGACTCTTTCGGAACACAGTTTTTCTGAGTTAATAAGTAAGGGCAACAGGAACTTACTGAAAGACATTCATGAGAAACAAGATAGAACCTAGTACCTTCAGTTCAAAGAACCACATTGGTACTTCCAGTAGCATATGCGCTACTCTCCTCGAAAACAAGATGTGTCCAGACATTGCTATCTCTGCTTCTGCCTTCAATGGCAATGCCACCGGTGACTATCTCACGCAATGAACTCCATCACCACACGGACAGAGAAGAGGAAGCTCTAACTTCTGTTATAACTGCTAGAAATGCTCATGTTTTCTCCTGTTTCAAAGAATGATTCATTACCAAATAGAAATTATTGGCCAGTCCTCTTTGAAAACACGGTATTTTCTGAGTTTCACAGGGAATTACGAGGAAACGAAGTAGGAAACCACTGTGAACAGTGAAGTCACATATGTTTCTTTTAGTGTGTCAGGTGAAGCACACTACCCAAGAGTCTCTATCGTTTTGAAACCAGTTCTTCCTCTTTCGTTTATTGTATAAACTCGAAAGTTGACTGAAGCATACAATGAAGCAGAACAACAACGGCACAGCAAGCTCCTAATTCCATCTGTTGAAATCGATTGATAATATGTATATGTTGTCTAGAATGTTCAATGTGCATTGCTTCTATCTGGTTAAAAACTGTTGTTGGACTCTTTCGGAACACAGTTTTTCTGAGTTAACAAGTAAGGCCAACAGGAACTTACTGAAAGACATTCATGAGACATAAGATAGTACCTAGTACCTTCAGTTCAAAGAGCCACATATGTACTTCCAGTAGTATATGCGATACTCTCCTCGGAAAATGAGATATGTCCAGACATTGCTATCTCTGCTTCTGCCTTCACTGGCACTGCCACCGGTGACTATCTCACACAATGAACTCCATCACCACACGGACAGAGAAAAGGAAGCTCTAACTTCTGTTATAACTGCAAGAAATGCTCATGTTTTCTCCTGTTTCAAAGAACGATTCATTACCAAATAGAAATTATTGGCCAGTCCTCTTTGAAAACACGGTATTTTCAGAGTTTCACAGGGAATTACGAGGAAACGAAGTAGGAAACAACTGTGTACGGTGAAGTCACATATATTTCTTTTAGTGTGTCAGGTGAAGAACACTACCCTAGAGACTCTATCGTTCTTCAAACCAGTGTTTGCTCTTTCGTTTATTTTATAAACTCGAAAGTTCACTGAAGCATACAATGAAGCAGAACAGCAACAGCACAGCAAGCTCCTAATTCCATCTGTTGAAATCGATGGATAATATGTATATGTTTTCTAGAATGTTCAATGTACATTGCTTCTATCTGGTTAAAAACTGTTGTTGGACTCTTTCGGAACATAGTTTTTCTGAGTTAATAAGTAAGGGCAACAGGAACTTACAGAAAGACATTCATGAGAATCAAGATAGCACCTAGTACCTTCAGTTCAAAGAACCACATTGGTACTTCCAGTAGCATATGCGCTACTCTCCTCGGAAAACAAGATGTGTCCAGACATTGCTATCTCTGCTTCTGCCTTCAATGGCAATGCCACCGGTGACTATCTCACGCAATGAACTCCATCACCACACTAACAGAGAAGAGGAAGCTCTAACTTCTGTTATAACTGCAAGAAATGCTCATGTTTTCTCCTGTTTCAAAGAACGATTCATTACCAAATAGAAATTATTGGCCAGTCCTCTTTGAAAACACGGTATTTTCAGAGTTTCACAGGGAATTACGAGGAAACGAAGTAGGAAACAACTGTGTACGGTGAAGTCACATATATTTCTTTTAGTGTGTCAGGTGAAGAACACTACCCTAGAGACTCTATCGTTCTTCAAACCAGTGTTTGCTCTTTCGTTTATTTTATAAACTCGAAAGTTCACTGAAGCATACAATGAAGCAGAACAGCAACAGCACAGCAAGCTCCTAATTCCATCTGTTGAAATCGATGGATAATATGTATATGTTGTCTAGAATGTTCAATGTACATTGCTTCTATCTGGTTAAAAACTGTTGTTGGACTCTTTCGGAACACAGTTTTTCTGAGTTAATAAGTAAGGGCAACAGGAACTTACAGAAAGACATTCATGAGAATCAAGATAGCACCTAGTACCTTCAGTTCAAAGAACCACATTGGTACTTCCAGTAGCATATGCGCTACTCTCCTCGGAAAACAAGATGTGTCCAGACATTGCTATCTCTGCTTCTGCCTTCAATGGCAATGCCACCGGTGACTATCTCACGCAATGAACTCCATCACCACACGGACAGAGAAGAGGAAGCTCTAACTTCTGTTATAACTGCTAGAAATGCTCATGTTTTCTCCTGTTTCAAAGAATGATTCATTACCAAATAGAAATTATTGGCCAGTCCTCTTTGAAAACACGGTATTTTCTGAGTTTCACAGGGAATTACGAGGAAACGAAGTAGGAAACCACTGTGAACAGTGAAGTCACATATGTTTCTTTTAGTGTGTCAGGTGAAGCACACTACCCAAGAGTCTCTATCGTTTTGAAACCAGTTCTTGCACTTTCGTTTATTGTATAAACTCGAAAGTTGACTGAAGCATACAATGAAGCAGAACAACAACGGCACAGCAAGCTCCTAATTCCATCTGTTGAAATCGATGGATAATATGTATATGTTGTCTAGAATGTTCAATGTGCATTGCTTCTATCTGGTTAAAAACTGTTGTTGGACTCTTTCGGAACACAGTTTTTCTGAGTTAACAAGTAAGGCCAACAGGAACTTACTGAAAGACATTCATGAGACATAAGATAGTACCTAGTACCTTCAGTTCAAAGAGCCACATATGTACTTCCAGTAGTATATGCGATACTCTCCTCGGAAAATGAGATATGTCCAGACATTGCTATCTCTGCTTCTGCCTTCACTGGCACTGCCACCGGTGACTATCTCACACAATGAACTCCATCACCACACGGACAGAGAAAAGGAAGCTCTAACTTCTGTTATAACTGCAAGAAATGCTCATGTTTTCTCCTGTTTCAAAGAACGATTCATTACCAAATAGAAATTATTGGCCAGTCCTCTTTGAAAACACGGTATTTTCAGAGTTTCACAGGGAATTACGAGGAAACGAAGTAGGAAACAACTGTGTACGGTGAAGTCACATATATTTCTTTTAGTGTGTCAGGTGAAGAACACTACCCTAGAGACTCTATCGTTCTTCAAACCAGTGTTTGCTCTTTCGTTTATTTTATAAACTCGAAAGTTCACTGAAGCATACAATGAAGCAGAACAGCAACAGCACAGCAAGCTCCTAATTCCATCTGTTGAAATCGATGGATAATATGTATATGTTGTCTAGAATGTTCAATGTACATTGCTTCTATCTGGTTAAAAACTGTTGTTGGACTCTTTCGGAACACAGTTTTTCTGAGTTAATAAGTAAGGGCAACAGGAACTTACAGAAAGACATTCATGAGAATCAAGATAGCACCTAGTACCTTCAGTTCAAAGAACCACATTGGTACTTCCAGTAGCATATGCGCTACTCTCCTCGGAAAACAAGATGTGTCCAGACATTGCTATCTCTGCTTCTGCCTTCAATGGCAATGCCACCGGTGACTATCTCACGCAATGAACTCCATCACCACACGGACAGAGAAGAGGAAGCTCTAACTTCTGTTATAACTGCTAGAAATGCTCATGTTTTCTCCTGTTTCAAAGAATGATTCATTACCAAATAGAAATTATTGGCCAGTCCTCTTTGAAAACACGGTATTTTCTGAGTTTCACAGGGAATTACGAGGAAACGAAGTAGGAAACCACTGTGAACAGTGAAGTCACATATGTTTCTTTTAGTGTGTCAGGTGAAGCACACTACCCAAGAGTCTCTATCGTTTTGAAACCAGTTCTTGCACTTTCGTTTATTGTATAAACTCGAAAGTTGACTGAAGCATACAATGAAGCAGAACAACAACGGCACAGCAAGCTCCTAATTCCATCTGTTGAAATCGATGGATAATATGTATATGTTGTCTAGAATGTTCAATGTGCATTGCTTCTATCTGGTTAAAAACTGTTGTTGGACTCTTTCGGAACACAGTTTTTCTGAGTTAATAAGTAAGGGCAACAGGAACTTACTGAAAGACATTCATGAGAAACAAGATAGCACCTATTACCTTCAGTTCAAAGAACCACATTGGTACTTCCAGTAGTACATGCGCTACTCTCCTCGAAAACAAGATGTGTTCAGACATTGCTATCTCTGCTTCTGCCTTCACTGGCACTGCCACCGGTGACTATCTCACACAATGAACTCCATCACCACACGGACAGAGAAAAGGAAGCTCTAACTTCTGTTATAACTGCAAGAAATGCTCATGTTTTCTCCTGTTTCAAAGAATGATTCATTACCAAATAGAAATTATTGGCCAGTCCTCTTTGAAAACACGGTATTTTCAGAGTTTCACAGGGAATTACGAGGAAACGAAGTAGGAAACAACTGTGTACGGTGAAGTAACATATATTTCTTTTAGTGTGTCAGGTGAAGAACACTACCCTAGAGACTCTATCGTTCTTCAAACCAGTGTTTGCTCTTTCGTTTATTTTATAAACTCGAAAGTTCACTGAAGCATACAATGAAGCAGAACAGCAACGGCACAGCAAGCTCCTAATTCCATCCGTTGAAATCGATGGATAATATGTATATGTTGTCTAGAATGTTCAATGTGCATTGCTTCTATCTGGTTAAAAACTGTTGTTGGACTCTTTCGGAACACAGTTTTTCTGAGTTAATAAGTAAGGGCAACAGGAACTTACTGAAAGACATTCATGAGAAACAAGATAGAACCTAGTACCTTCAGTTCAAAGAACCACATTGGTACTTCCAGTAGCATATGCGCTACTCTCCTCGAAAACAAGATGTGTCCAGACATTGCTATCTCTGCTTCTGCCTTCAATGGCAATGCCACCGGTGACTATCTCACGCAATGAACTCCATCACCACACGGACAGAGAAGAGGAAGCTCTAACTTCTGTTATAACTGCTAGAAATGCTCATGTTTTCTCCTGTTTCAAAGAATGATTCATTACCAAATAGAAATTATTGGCCAGTCCTCTTTGAAAACACGGTATTTTCTGAGTTTCACAGGGAATTACGAGGAAACGAAGTAGGAAACCACTGTGAACAGTGAAGTCACATATGTTTCTTTTAGTGTGTCAGGTGAAGCACACTACCCAAGAGTCTCTATCGTTTTGAAACCAGTTCTTCCTCTTTCGTTTATTGTATAAACTCGAAAGTTGACTGAAGCATACAATGAAGCAGAACAACAACGGCACAGCAAGCTCCTAATTCCATCTGTTGAAATCGATTGATAATATGTATATGTTGTCTAGAATGTTCAATGTGCATTGCTTCTATCTGGTTAAAAACTGTTGTTGGACTCTTTCGGAACACAGTTTTTCTGAGTTAACAAGTAAGGCCAACAGGAACTTACTGAAAGACATTCATGAGACATAAGATAGTACCTAGTACCTTCAGTTCAAAGAGCCACATATGTACTTCCAGTAGTATATGCGATACTCTCCTCGGAAAATGAGATATGTCCAGACATTGCTATCTCTGCTTCTGCCTTCACTGGCACTGCCACCGGTGACTATCTCACACAATGAACTCCATCACCACACGGACAGAGAAAAGGAAGCTCTAACTTCTGTTATAACTGCAAGAAATGCTCATGTTTTCTCCTGTTTCAAAGAACGATTCATTACCAAATAGAAATTATTGGCCAGTCCTCTTTGAAAACACGGTATTTTCAGAGTTTCACAGGGAATTACGAGGAAACGAAGTAGGAAACAACTGTGTACGGTGAAGTCACATATATTTCTTTTAGTGTGTCAGGTGAAGAACACTACCCTAGAGACTCTATCGTTCTTCAAACCAGTGTTTGCTCTTTCGTTTATTTTATAAACTCGAAAGTTCACTGAAGCATACAATGAAGCAGAACAGCAACAGCACAGCAAGCTCCTAATTCCATCTGTTGAAATCGATGGATAATATGTATATGTTTTCTAGAATGTTCAATGTACATTGCTTCTATCTGGTTAAAAACTGTTGTTGGACTCTTTCGGAACATAGTTTTTCTGAGTTAATAAGTAAGGGCAACAGGAACTTACAGAAAGACATTCATGAGAATCAAGATAGCACCTAGTACCTTCAGTTCAAAGAACCACATTGGTACTTCCAGTAGCATATGCGCTACTCTCCTCGGAAAACAAGATGTGTCCAGACATTGCTATCTCTGCTTCTGCCTTCAATGGCAATGCCACCGGTGACTATCTCACGCAATGAACTCCATCACCACACTAACAGAGAAGAGGAAGCTCTAACTTCTGTTATAACTGCAAGAAATGCTCATGTTTTCTCCTGTTTCAAAGAACGATTCATTACCAAATAGAAATTATTGGCCAGTCCTCTTTGAAAACACGGTATTTTCAGAGTTTCACAGGGAATTACGAGGAAACGAAGTAGGAAACAACTGTGTACGGTGAAGTCACATATATTTCTTTTAGTGTGTCAGGTGAAGAACACTACCCTAGAGACTCTATCGTTCTTCAAACCAGTGTTTGCTCTTTCGTTTATTTTATAAACTCGAAAGTTCACTGAAGCATACAATGAAGCAGAACAGCAACAGCACAGCAAGCTCCTAATTCCATCTGTTGAAATCGATGGATAATATGTATATGTTGTCTAGAATGTTCAATGTACATTGCTTCTATCTGGTTAAAAACTGTTGTTGGACTCTTTCGGAACACAGTTTTTCTGAGTTAATAAGTAAGGGCAACAGGAACTTACAGAAAGACATTCATGAGAATCAAGATAGCACCTAGTACCTTCAGTTCAAAGAACCACATTGGTACTTCCAGTAGCATATGCGCTACTCTCCTCGGAAAACAAGATGTGTCCAGACATTGCTATCTCTGCTTCTGCCTTCAATGGCAATGCCACCGGTGACTATCTCACGCAATGAACTCCATCACCACACGGACAGAGAAGAGGAAGCTCTAACTTCTGTTATAACTGCTAGAAATGCTCATGTTTTCTCCTGTTTCAAAGAATGATTCATTACCAAATAGAAATTATTGGCCAGTCCTCTTTGAAAACACGGTATTTTCTGAGTTTCACAGGGAATTACGAGGAAACGAAGTAGGAAACCACTGTGAACAGTGAAGTCACATATGTTTCTTTTAGTGTGTCAGGTGAAGCACACTACCCAAGAGTCTCTATCGTTTTGAAACCAGTTCTTGCACTTTCGTTTATTGTATAAACTCGAAAGTTGACTGAAGCATACAATGAAGCAGAACAACAACGGCACAGCAAGCTCCTAATTCCATCTGTTGAAATCGATGGATAATATGTATATGTTGTCTAGAATGTTCAATGTGCATTGCTTCTATCTGGTTAAAAACTGTTGTTGGACTCTTTCGGAACACAGTTTTTCTGAGTTAACAAGTAAGGCCAACAGGAACTTACTGAAAGACATTCATGAGACATAAGATAGTACCTAGTACCTTCAGTTCAAAGAGCCACATATGTACTTCCAGTAGTATATGCGATACTCTCCTCGGAAAATGAGATATGTCCAGACATTGCTATCTCTGCTTCTGCCTTCACTGGCACTGCCACCGGTGACTATCTCACACAATGAACTCCATCACCACACGGACAGAGAAAAGGAAGCTCTAACTTCTGTTATAACTGCAAGAAATGCTCATGTTTTCTCCTGTTTCAAAGAACGATTCATTACCAAATAGAAATTATTGGCCAGTCCTCTTTGAAAACACGGTATTTTCAGAGTTTCACAGGGAATTACGAGGAAACGAAGTAGGAAACAACTGTGTACGGTGAAGTCACATATATTTCTTTTAGTGTGTCAGGTGAAGAACACTACCCTAGAGACTCTATCGTTCTTCAAACCAGTGTTTGCTCTTTCGTTTATTTTATAAACTCGAAAGTTCACTGAAGCATACAATGAAGCAGAACAGCAACAGCACAGCAAGCTCCTAATTCCATCTGTTGAAATCGATGGATAATATGTATATGTTTTCTAGAATGTTCAATGTACATTGCTTCTATCTGGTTAAAAACTGTTGTTGGACTCTTTCGGAACATAGTTTTTCTGAGTTAATAAGTAAGGGCAACAGGAACTTACAGAAAGACATTCATGAGAATCAAGATAGCACCTAGTACCTTCAGTTCAAAGAACCACATTGGTACTTCCAGTAGCATATGCGCTACTCTCCTCGGAAAACAAGATGTGTCCAGACATTGCTATCTCTGCTTCTGCCTTCAATGGCAATGCCACCGGTGACTATCTCACGCAATGAACTCCATCACCACACTAACAGAGAAGAGGAAGCTCTAACTTCTGTTATAACTGCAAGAAATGCTCATGTTTTCTCCTGTTTCAAAGAACGATTCATTACCAAATAGAAATTATTGGCCAGTCCTCTTTGAAAACACGGTATTTTCAGAGTTTCACAGGGAATTACGAGGAAACGAAGTAGGAAACAACTGTGTACGGTGAAGTCACATATATTTCTTTTAGTGTGTCAGGTGAAGAACACTACCCTAGAGACTCTATCGTTCTTCAAACCAGTGTTTGCTCTTTCGTTTATTTTATAAACTCGAAAGTTCACTGAAGCATACAATGAAGCAGAACAGCAACAGCACAGCAAGCTCCTAATTCCATCTGTTGAAATCGATGGATAATATGTATATGTTGTCTAGAATGTTCAATGTACATTGCTTCTATCTGGTTAAAAACTGTTGTTGGACTCTTTCGGAACACAGTTTTTCTGAGTTAATAAGTAAGGGCAACAGGAACTTACAGAAAGACATTCATGAGAATCAAGATAGCACCTAGTACCTTCAGTTCAAAGAACCACATTGGTACTTCCAGTAGCATATGCGCTACTCTCCTCGGAAAACAAGATGTGTCCAGACATTGCTATCTCTGCTTCTGCCTTCAATGGCAATGCCACCGGTGACTATCTCACGCAATGAACTCCATCACCACACGGACAGAGAAGAGGAAGCTCTAACTTCTGTTATAACTGCTAGAAATGCTCATGTTTTCTCCTGTTTCAAAGAATGATTCATTACCAAATAGAAATTATTGGCCAGTCCTCTTTGAAAACACGGTATTTTCTGAGTTTCACAGGGAATTACGAGGAAACGAAGTAGGAAACCACTGTGAACAGTGAAGTCACATATGTTTCTTTTAGTGTGTCAGGTGAAGCACACTACCCAAGAGTCTCTATCGTTTTGAAACCAGTTCTTCCTCTTTCGTTTATTGTATAAACTCGAAAGTTGACTGAAGCATACAATGAAGCAGAACAACAACGGCACAGCAAGCTCCTAATTCCATCTGTTGAAATCGATTGATAATATGTATATGTTGTCTAGAATGTTCAATGTGCATTGCTTCTATCTGGTTAAAAACTGTTGTTGGACTCTTTCGGAACACAGTTTTTCTGAGTTAACAAGTAAGGCCAACAGGAACTTACTGAAAGACATTCATGAGACATAAGATAGTACCTAGTACCTTCAGTTCAAAGAGCCACATATGTACTTCCAGTAGTATATGCGATACTCTCCTCGGAAAATGAGATATGTCCAGACATTGCTATCTCTGCTTCTGCCTTCACTGGCACTGCCACCGGTGACTATCTCACACAATGAACTCCATCACCACACGGACAGAGAAAAGGAAGCTCTAACTTCTGTTATAACTGCAAGAAATGCTCATGTTTTCTCCTGTTTCAAAGAACGATTCATTACCAAATAGAAATTATTGGCCAGTCCTCTTTGAAAACACGGTATTTTCAGAGTTTCACAGGGAATTACGAGGAAACGAAGTAGGAAACAACTGTGTACGGTGAAGTCACATATATTTCTTTTAGTGTGTCAGGTGAAGAACACTACCCTAGAGACTCTATCGTTCTTCAAACCAGTGTTTGCTCTTTCGTTTATTTTATAAACTCGAAAGTTCACTGAAGCATACAATGAAGCAGAACAGCAACAGCACAGCAAGCTCCTAATTCCATCTGTTGAAATCGATGGATAATATGTATATGTTTTCTAGAATGTTCAATGTACATTGCTTCTATCTGGTTAAAAACTGTTGTTGGACTCTTTCGGAACATAGTTTTTCTGAGTTAATAAGTAAGAGCAACAGGAACTTACAGAAAGACATTCATGAGAATCAAGATAGCACCTAGTACCTTCAGTTCAAAGAACCACATTGGTACTTCCAGTAGCATATGCGCTACTCTCCTCGGAAAACAAGATGTGTCCAGACATGGCTATCTCTGCTTCTGCCTTCAATGGCAATGCCACCGGTGACTATCTCACGCAATGAACTCCATCACCACACTAACAGAGAAGAGGAAGCTCTAACTTCTGTTATAACTGCAAGAAATGCTCATGTTTTCTCCTGTTTCAAAGAACGATTCATTACCAAATAGAAATTATTGGCCAGTCCTCTTTGAAAACACGGTATTTTCAGAGTTTCACAGGGAATTACGAGGAAACGAAGTAGGAAACAACTGTGTACGGTGAAGTCACATATATTTCTTTTAGTGTGTCAGGTGAAGAACACTACCCTAGAGACTCTATCGTTCTTCAAACCAGTGTTTGCTCTTTCGTTTATTTTATAAACTCGAAAGTTCACTGAAGCATACAATGAAGCAGAACAGCAACAGCACAGCAAGCTCCTAATTCCATCTGTTGAAATCGATGGATAATATGTATATGTTGTCTAGAATGTTCAATGTACATTGCTTCTATCTGGTTAAAAACTGTTGTTGGACTCTTTCGGAACACAGTTTTTCTGAGTTAATAAGTAAGGGCAACAGGAACTTACAGAAAGACATTCATGAGAATGAAGATAGCACCTAGTACCTTCAGTTCAAAGAACCACATTGGTACTTCCAGTAGCATATGCGCTACTCTCCTCGGAAAACAAGATGTGTCCAGACATTGCTATCTCTGCTTCTGCCTTCAATGGCAATGCCACCGGTGACTATCTCACGCAATGAACTCCATCACCACACGGACAGAGAAGAGGAAGCTCTAACTTCTGTTATAACTGCTAGAAATGCTCATGTTTTCTCCTGTTTCAAAGAATGATTCATTACCAAATAGAAATTATTGGCCAGTCCTCTTTGAAAACACGGTATTTTCTGAGTTTCACAGGGAATTACGAGGAAACGAAGTAGGAAACCACTGTGAACAGTGAAGTCACATATGTTTCTTTTAGTGTGTCAGGTGAAGCACACTACCCAAGAGTCTCTATCGTTTTGAAACCAGTTCTTCCTCTTTCGTTTATTGTATAAACTCGAAAGTTGACTGAAGCATACAATGAAGCAGAACAACAACGGCACAGCAAGCTCCTAATTCCATCTGTTGAAATCGATTGATAATATGTATATGTTGTCTAGAATGTTCAATGTGCATTGCTTCTATCTGGTTAAAAACTGTTGTTGGACTCTTTCGGAACACAGTTTTTCTGAGTTAACAAGTAAGGCCAACAGGAACTTACTGAAAGACATTCATGAGACATAAGATAGTACCTAGTACCTTCAGTTCAAAGACCCACATATGTACTTCCAGTAGTATATGCGATACTCTCCTCGGAAAATGAGATATGTCCAGACATTGCTATCTCTGCTTCTGCCTTCACTGGCACTGCCACCGGTGACTATCTCACACAATGAACTCCATCACCACACGGACAGAGAAAAGGAAGCTCTAACTTCTGTTATAACTGCAAGAAATGCTCATGTTTTCTCCTGTTTCAAAGAACGATTCATTACCAAATAGAAATTATTGGCCAGTCCTCTTTGAAAACACGGTATTTTCAGAGTTTCACAGGGAATTACGAGGAAACGAAGTAGGAAACAACTGTGTACGGTGAAGTCACATATAAATTTCTTTTAGTGTGTCAGGTGAAGAACACTACCCTAGAGACTCTATCGTTCTTCAAACCAGTGTTTGCTCTTTCGTTTATTTTATAAACTCGAAAGTTCACTGAAGCATACAATGAAGCAGAACAGCAACAGCACAGCAAGCTCCTAATTCCATCTGTTGAAATCGATGGATAATATGTATATGTTTTCTAGAATGTTCAATGTACATTGCTTCTATCTGGTTAAAAACTGTTGTTGGACTCTTTCGGAACACAGTTTTTCTGAGTTAATAAGTAAGGGCAACAGGAACTTACTGAAAGACATTCATGAGAAACAAGATAGCACCTATTACCTTCAGTTCAAAGAACCACATTGGTACTTCCAGTAGTACATGCGCTACTCTCCTCGAAAACAAGATGTGTTCAGACATTGCTATCTCTGCTTCTGCCTTCACTGGCACTGCCACCGGTGACTATCTCACACAATGAACTCCATCACCACACGGACAGAGAAAAGGAAGCTCTAACTTCTGTTATAACTGCAAGAAATGCTCATGTTTTCTCCTGTTTCAAAGAATGATTCATTACCAAATAGAAATTATTGGCCAGTCCTCTTTGAAAACACGGTATTTTCAGAGTTTCACAGGGAATTACGAGGAAACGAAGTAGGAAACAACTGTGTACGGTGAAGTAACATATATTTCTTTTAGTGTGTCAGGTGAAGAACACTACCCTAGAGACTCTATCGTTCTTCAAACCAGTGTTTGCTCTTTCGTTTATTTTATAAACTCGAAAGTTCACTGAAGCATACAATGAAGCAGAACAGCAACGGCACAGCAAGCTCCTAATTCCATCCGTTGAAATCGATGGATAATATGTATATGTTGTCTAGAATGTTCAATGTGCATTGCTTCTATCTGGTTAAAAACTGTTGTTGGACTCTTTCGGAACACAGTTTTTCTGAGTTAATAAGTAAGGGCAACAGGAACTTACTGAAAGACATTCATGAGAAACAAGATAGAACCTAGTACCTTCAGTTCAAAGAACCACATTGGTACTTCCAGTAGCATATGCGCTACTCTCCTCGAAAACAAGATGTGTCCAGACATTGCTATCTCTGCTTCTGCCTTCAATGGCAATGCCACCGGTGACTATCTCACGCAATGAACTCCATCACCACACGGACAGAGAAGAGGAAGCTCTAACTTCTGTTATAACTGCTAGAAATGCTCATGTTTTCTCCTGTTTCAAAGAATGATTCATTACCAAATAGAAATTATTGGCCAGTCCTCTTTGAAAACACGGTATTTTCTGAGTTTCACAGGGAATTACGAGGAAACGAAGTAGGAAACCACTGTGAACAGTGAAGTCACATATGTTTCTTTTAGTGTGTCAGGTGAAGCACACTACCCAAGAGTCTCTATCGTTTTGAAACCAGTTCTTCCTCTTTCGTTTATTGTATAAACTCGAAAGTTGACTGAAGCATACAATGAAGCAGAACAACAACGGCACAGCAAGCTCCTAATTCCATCTGTTGAAATCGATTGATAATATGTATATGTTGTCTAGAATGTTCAATGTGCATTGCTTCTATCTGGTTAAAAACTGTTGTTGGACTCTTTCGGAACACAGTTTTTCTGAGTTAACAAGTAAGGCCAACAGGAACTTACTGAAAGACATTCATGAGACATAAGATAGTACCTAGTACCTTCAGTTCAAAGAGCCACATATGTACTTCCAGTAGTATATGCGATACTCTCCTCGGAAAATGAGATATGTCCAGACATTGCTATCTCTGCTTCTGCCTTCACTGGCACTGCCACCGGTGACTATCTCACACAATGAACTCCATCACCACACGGACAGAGAAAAGGAAGCTCTAACTTCTGTTATAACTGCAAGAAATGCTCATGTTTTCTCCTGTTTCAAAGAACGATTCATTACCAAATAGAAATTATTGGCCAGTCCTCTTTGAAAACACGGTATTTTCAGAGTTTCACAGGGAATTACGAGGAAACGAAGTAGGAAACAACTGTGTACGGTGAAGTCACATATATTTCTTTTAGTGTGTCAGGTGAAGAACACTACCCTAGAGACTCTATCGTTCTTCAAACCAGTGTTTGCTCTTTCGTTTATTTTATAAACTCGAAAGTTCACTGAAGCATACAATGAAGCAGAACAGCAACGGCACAGCAAGCTCCTAATTCCATCCGTTGAAATCGATGGATAATATGTATATGTTGTCTAGAATGTTCAATGTGCATTGCTTCTATCTGGTTAAAAACTGTTGTTGGACTCTTTCGGAACACAGTTTTTCTGAGTTAATAAGTAAGGGCAACAGGAACTTACTGAAAGACATTCATGAGAAACAAGATAGAACCTAGTACCTTCAGTTCAAAGAACCACATTGGTACTTCCAGTAGCATATGCGCTACTCTCCTCGAAAACAAGATGTGTCCAGACATTGCTATCTCTGCTTCTGCCTTCAATGGCAATGCCACCGGTGACTATCTCACGCAATGAACTCCATCACCACACGGACAGAGAAGAGGAAGCTCTAACTTCTGTTATAACTGCTAGAAATGCTCATGTTTTCTCCTGTTTCAAAGAATGATTCATTACCAAATAGAAATTATTGGCCAGTCCTCTTTGAAAACACGGTATTTTCTGAGTTTCACAGGGAATTACGAGGAAACGAAGTAGGAAACCACTGTGAACAGTGAAGTCACATATGTTTCTTTTAGTGTGTCAGGTGAAGCACACTACCCAAGAGTCTCTATCGTTTTGAAACCAGTTCTTCCTCTTTCGTTTATTGTATAAACTCGAAAGTTGACTGAAGCATACAATGAAGCAGAACAACAACGGCACAGCAAGCTCCTAATTCCATCTGTTGAAATCGATTGATAATATGTATATGTTGTCTAGAATGTTCAATGTGCATTGCTTCTATCTGGTTAAAAACTGTTGTTGGACTCTTTCGGAACACAGTTTTTCTGAGTTAACAAGTAAGGCCAACAGGAACTTACTGAAAGACATTCATGAGACATAAGATAGTACCTAGTACCTTCAGTTCAAAGAGCCACATATGTACTTCCAGTAGTATATGCGATACTCTCCTCGGAAAATGAGATATGTCCAGACATTGCTATCTCTGCTTCTGCCTTCACTGGCACTGCCACCGGTGACTATCTCACACAATGAACTCCATCACCACACGGACAGAGAAAAGGAAGCTCTAACTTCTGTTATAACTGCAAGAAATGCTCATGTTTTCTCCTGTTTCAAAGAACGATTCATTACCAAATAGAAATTATTGGCCAGTCCTCTTTGAAAACACGGTATTTTCAGAGTTTCACAGGGAATTACGAGGAAACGAAGTAGGAAACAACTGTGTACGGTGAAGTCACATATATTTCTTTTAGTGTGTCAGGTGAAGAACACTACCCTAGAGACTCTATCGTTCTTCAAACCAGTGTTTGCTCTTTCGTTTATTTTATAAACTCGAAAGTTCACTGAAGCATACAATGAAGCAGAACAGCAACAGCACAGCAAGCTCCTAATTCCATCTGTTGAAATCGATGGATAATATGTATATGTTTTCTAGAATGTTCAATGTACATTGCTTCTATCTGGTTAAAAACTGTTGTTGGACTCTTTCGGAACATAGTTTTTCTGAGTTAATAAGTAAGGGCAACAGGAACTTACAGAAAGACATTCATGAGAATCAAGATAGCACCTAGTACCTTCAGTTCAAAGAACCACATTGGTACTTCCAGTAGCATATGCGCTACTCTCCTCGGAAAACAAGATGTGTCCAGACATTGCTATCTCTGCTTCTGCCTTCAATGGCAATGCCACCGGTGACTATCTCACGCAATGAACTCCATCACCACACTAACAGAGAAGAGGAAGCTCTAACTTCTGTTATAACTGCAAGAAATGCTCATGTTTTCTCCTGTTTCAAAGAACGATTCATTACCAAATAGAAATTATTGGCCAGTCCTCTTTGAAAACACGGTATTTTCAGAGTTTCACAGGGAATTACGAGGAAACGAAGTAGGAAACAACTGTGTACGGTGAAGTCACATATATTTCTTTTAGTGTGTCAGGTGAAGAACACTACCCTAGAGACTCTATCGTTCTTCAAACCAGTGTTTGCTCTTTCGTTTATTTTATAAACTCGAAAGTTCACTGAAGCATACAATGAAGCAGAACAGCAACAGCACAGCAAGCTCCTAATTCCATCTGTTGAAATCGATGGATAATATGTATATGTTGTCTAGAATGTTCAATGTACATTGCTTCTATCTGGTTAAAAACTGTTGTTGGACTCTTTCGGAACACAGTTTTTCTGAGTTAATAAGTAAGGGCAACAGGAACTTACAGAAAGACATTCATGAGAATCAAGATAGCACCTAGTACCTTCAGTTCAAAGAACCACATTGGTACTTCCAGTAGCATATGCGCTACTCTCCTCGGAAAACAAGATGTGTCCAGACATTGCTATCTCTGCTTCTGCCTTCAATGGCAATGCCACCGGTGACTATCTCACGCAATGAACTCCATCACCACACGGACAGAGAAGAGGAAGCTCTAACTTCTGTTATAACTGCTAGAAATGCTCATGTTTTCTCCTGTTTCAAAGAATGATTCATTACCAAATAGAAATTATTGGCCAGTCCTCTTTGAAAACACGGTATTTTCTGAGTTTCACAGGGAATTACGAGGAAACGAAGTAGGAAACCACTGTGAACAGTGAAGTCACATATGTTTCTTTTAGTGTGTCAGGTGAAGCACACTACCCAAGAGTCTCTATCGTTTTGAAACCAGTTCTTGCACTTTCGTTTATTGTATAAACTCGAAAGTTGACTGAAGCATACAATGAAGCAGAACAACAACGGCACAGCAAGCTCCTAATTCCATCTGTTGAAATCGATGGATAATATGTATATGTTGTCTAGAATGTTCAATGTGCATTGCTTCTATCTGGTTAAAAACTGTTGTTGGACTCTTTCGGAACACAGTTTTTCTGAGTTAATAAGTAAGGGCAACAGGAACTTACTGAAAGACATTCATGAGAAACAAGATAGCACCTATTACCTTCAGTTCAAAGAACCACATTGGTACTTCCAGTAGTACATGCGCTACTCTCCTCGAAAACAAGATGTGTTCAGACATTGCTATCTCTGCTTCTGCCTTCACTGGCACTGCCACCGGTGACTATCTCACACAATGAACTCCATCACCACACGGACAGAGAAAAGGAAGCTCTAACTTCTGTTATAACTGCAAGAAATGCTCATGTTTTCTCCTGTTTCAAAGAATGATTCATTACCAAATAGAAATTATTGGCCAGTCCTCTTTGAAAACACGGTATTTTCAGAGTTTCACAGGGAATTACGAGGAAACGAAGTAGGAAACAACTGTGTACGGTGAAGTAACATATATTTCTTTTAGTGTGTCAGGTGAAGAACACTACCCTAGAGACTCTATCGTTCTTCAAACCAGTGTTTGCTCTTTCGTTTATTTTATAAACTCGAAAGTTCACTGAAGCATACAATGAAGCAGAACAGCAACGGCACAGCAAGCTCCTAATTCCATCCGTTGAAATCGATGGATAATATGTATATGTTGTCTAGAATGTTCAATGTGCATTGCTTCTATCTGGTTAAAAACTGTTGTTGGACTCTTTCGGAACACAGTTTTTCTGAGTTAATAAGTAAGGGCAACAGGAACTTACTGAAAGACATTCATGAGAAACAAGATAGAACCTAGTACCTTCAGTTCAAAGAACCACATTGGTACTTCCAGTAGCATATGCGCTACTCTCCTCGAAAACAAGATGTGTCCAGACATTGCTATCTCTGCTTCTGCCTTCAATGGCAATGCCACCGGTGACTATCTCACGCAATGAACTCCATCACCACACGGACAGAGAAGAGGAAGCTCTAACTTCTGTTATAACTGCTAGAAATGCTCATGTTTTCTCCTGTTTCAAAGAATGATTCATTACCAAATAGAAATTATTGGCCAGTCCTCTTTGAAAACACGGTATTTTCTGAGTTTCACAGGGAATTACGAGGAAACGAAGTAGGAAACCACTGTGAACAGTGAAGTCACATATGTTTCTTTTAGTGTGTCAGGTGAAGCACACTACCCAAGAGTCTCTATCGTTTTGAAACCAGTTCTTCCTCTTTCGTTTATTGTATAAACTCGAAAGTTGACTGAAGCATACAATGAAGCAGAACAACAACGGCACAGCAAGCTCCTAATTCCATCTGTTGAAATCGATTGATAATATGTATATGTTGTCTAGAATGTTCAATGTGCATTGCTTCTATCTGGTTAAAAACTGTTGTTGGACTCTTTCGGAACACAGTTTTTCTGAGTTAACAAGTAAGGCCAACAGGAACTTACTGAAAGACATTCATGAGACATAAGATAGTACCTAGTACCTTCAGTTCAAAGAGCCACATATGTACTTCCAGTAGTATATGCGATACTCTCCTCGGAAAATGAGATATGTCCAGACATTGCTATCTCTGCTTCTGCCTTCACTGGCACTGCCACCGGTGACTATCTCACACAATGAACTCCATCACCACACGGACAGAGAAAAGGAAGCTCTAACTTCTGTTATAACTGCAAGAAATGCTCATGTTTTCTCCTGTTTCAAAGAACGATTCATTACCAAATAGAAATTATTGGCCAGTCCTCTTTGAAAACACGGTATTTTCAGAGTTTCACAGGGAATTACGAGGAAACGAAGTAGGAAACAACTGTGTACGGTGAAGTCACATATATTTCTTTTAGTGTGTCAGGTGAAGAACACTACCCTAGAGACTCTATCGTTCTTCAAACCAGTGTTTGCTCTTTCGTTTATTTTATAAACTCGAAAGTTCACTGAAGCATACAATGAAGCAGAACAGCAACAGCACAGCAAGCTCCTAATTCCATCTGTTGAAATCGATGGATAATATGTATATGTTTTCTAGAATGTTCAATGTACATTGCTTCTATCTGGTTAAAAACTGTTGTTGGACTCTTTCGGAACATAGTTTTTCTGAGTTAATAAGTAAGGGCAACAGGAACTTACAGAAAGACATTCATGAGAATCAAGATAGCACCTAGTACCTTCAGTTCAAAGAACCACATTGGTACTTCCAGTAGCATATGCGCTACTCTCCTCGGAAAACAAGATGTGTCCAGACATTGCTATCTCTGCTTCTGCCTTCAATGGCAATGCCACCGGTGACTATCTCACGCAATGAACTCCATCACCACACTAACAGAGAAGAGGAAGCTCTAACTTCTGTTATAACTGCAAGAAATGCTCATGTTTTCTCCTGTTTCAAAGAACGATTCATTACCAAATAGAAATTATTGGCCAGTCCTCTTTGAAAACACGGTATTTTCAGAGTTTCACAGGGAATTACGAGGAAACGAAGTAGGAAACAACTGTGTACGGTGAAGTCACATATATTTCTTTTAGTGTGTCAGGTGAAGAACACTACCCTAGAGACTCTATCGTTCTTCAAACCAGTGTTTGCTCTTTCGTTTATTTTATAAACTCGAAAGTTCACTGAAGCATACAATGAAGCAGAACAGCAACAGCACAGCAAGCTCCTAATTCCATCTGTTGAAATCGATGGATAATATGTATATGTTGTCTAGAATGTTCAATGTACATTGCTTCTATCTGGTTAAAAACTGTTGTTGGACTCTTTCGGAACACAGTTTTTCTGAGTTAATAAGTAAGGGCAACAGGAACTTACAGAAAGACATTCATGAGAATCAAGATAGCACCTAGTACCTTCAGTTCAAAGAACCACATTGGTACTTCCAGTAGCATATGCGCTACTCTCCTCGGAAAACAAGATGTGTCCAGACATTGCTATCTCTGCTTCTGCCTTCAATGGCAATGCCACCGGTGACTATCTCACGCAATGAACTCCATCACCACACGGACAGAGAAGAGGAAGCTCTAACTTCTGTTATAACTGCTAGAAATGCTCATGTTTTCTCCTGTTTCAAAGAATGATTCATTACCAAATAGAAATTATTGGCCAGTCCTCTTTGAAAACACGGTATTTTCTGAGTTTCACAGGGAATTACGAGGAAACGAAGTAGGAAACCACTGTGAACAGTGAAGTCACATATGTTTCTTTTAGTGTGTCAGGTGAAGCACACTACCCAAGAGTCTCTATCGTTTTGAAACCAGTTCTTCCTCTTTCGTTTATTGTATAAACTCGAAAGTTGACTGAAGCATACAATGAAGCAGAACAACAACGGCACAGCAAGCTCCTAATTCCATCTGTTGAAATCGATTGATAATATGTATATGTTGTCTAGAATGTTCAATGTGCATTGCTTCTATCTGGTTAAAAACTGTTGTTGGACTCTTTCGGAACACAGTTTTTCTGAGTTAACAAGTAAGGCCAACAGGAACTTACTGAAAGACATTCATGAGACATAAGATAGTACCTAGTACCTTCAGTTCAAAGACCCACATATGTACTTCCAGTAGTATATGCGATACTCTCCTCGGAAAATGAGATATGTCCAGACATTGCTATCTCTGCTTCTGCCTTCACTGGCACTGCCACCGGTGACTATCTCACACAATGAACTCCATCACCACACGGACAGAGAAAAGGAAGCTCTAACTTCTGTTATAACTGCAAGAAATGCTCATGTTTTCTCCTGTTTCAAAGAACGATTCATTACCAAATAGAAATTATTGGCCAGTCCTCTTTGAAAACACGGTATTTTCAGAGTTTCACAGGGAATTACGAGGAAACGAAGTAGGAAACAACTGTGTACGGTGAAGTCACATATAAATTTCTTTTAGTGTGTCAGGTGAAGAACACTACCCTAGAGACTCTATCGTTCTTCAAACCAGTGTTTGCTCTTTCGTTTATTTTATAAACTCGAAAGTTCACTGAAGCATACAATGAAGCAGAACAGCAACAGCACAGCAAGCTCCTAATTCCATCTGTTGAAATCGATGGATAATATGTATATGTTTTCTAGAATGTTCAATGTACATTGCTTCTATCTGGTTAAAAACTGTTGTTGGACTCTTTCGGAACACAGTTTTTCTGAGTTAATAAGTAAGGGCAACAGGAACTTACTGAAAGACATTCATGAGAAACAAGATAGCACCTATTACCTTCAGTTCAAAGAACCACATTGGTACTTCCAGTAGTACATGCGCTACTCTCCTCGAAAACAAGATGTGTTCAGACATTGCTATCTCTGCTTCTGCCTTCACTGGCACTGCCACCGGTGACTATCTCACACAATGAACTCCATCACCACACGGACAGAGAAAAGGAAGCTCTAACTTCTGTTATAACTGCAAGAAATGCTCATGTTTTCTCCTGTTTCAAAGAATGATTCATTACCAAATAGAAATTATTGGCCAGTCCTCTTTGAAAACACGGTATTTTCAGAGTTTCACAGGGAATTACGAGGAAACGAAGTAGGAAACAACTGTGTACGGTGAAGTAACATATATTTCTTTTAGTGTGTCAGGTGAAGAACACTACCCTAGAGACTCTATCGTTCTTCAAACCAGTGTTTGCTCTTTCGTTTATTTTATAAACTCGAAAGTTCACTGAAGCATACAATGAAGCAGAACAGCAACGGCACAGCAAGCTCCTAATTCCATCCGTTGAAATCGATGGATAATATGTATATGTTGTCTAGAATGTTCAATGTGCATTGCTTCTATCTGGTTAAAAACTGTTGTTGGACTCTTTCGGAACACAGTTTTTCTGAGTTAATAAGTAAGGGCAACAGGAACTTACTGAAAGACATTCATGAGAAACAAGATAGAACCTAGTACCTTCAGTTCAAAGAACCACATTGGTACTTCCAGTAGCATATGCGCTACTCTCCTCGAAAACAAGATGTGTCCAGACATTGCTATCTCTGCTTCTGCCTTCAATGGCAATGCCACCGGTGACTATCTCACGCAATGAACTCCATCACCACACGGACAGAGAAGAGGAAGCTCTAACTTCTGTTATAACTGCTAGAAATGCTCATGTTTTCTCCTGTTTCAAAGAATGATTCATTACCAAATAGAAATTATTGGCCAGTCCTCTTTGAAAACACGGTATTTTCTGAGTTTCACAGGGAATTACGAGGAAACGAAGTAGGAAACCACTGTGAACAGTGAAGTCACATATGTTTCTTTTAGTGTGTCAGGTGAAGCACACTACCCAAGAGTCTCTATCGTTTTGAAACCAGTTCTTCCTCTTTCGTTTATTGTATAAACTCGAAAGTTGACTGAAGCATACAATGAAGCAGAACAACAACGGCACAGCAAGCTCCTAATTCCATCTGTTGAAATCGATTGATAATATGTATATGTTGTCTAGAATGTTCAATGTGCATTGCTTCTATCTGGTTAAAAACTGTTGTTGGACTCTTTCGGAACACAGTTTTTCTGAGTTAACAAGTAAGGCCAACAGGAACTTACTGAAAGACATTCATGAGACATAAGATAGTACCTAGTACCTTCAGTTCAAAGAGCCACATATGTACTTCCAGTAGTATATGCGATACTCTCCTCGGAAAATGAGATATGTCCAGACATTGCTATCTCTGCTTCTGCCTTCACTGGCACTGCCACCGGTGACTATCTCACACAATGAACTCCATCACCACACGGACAGAGAAAAGGAAGCTCTAACTTCTGTTATAACTGCAAGAAATGCTCATGTTTTCTCCTGTTTCAAAGAACGATTCATTACCAAATAGAAATTATTGGCCAGTCCTCTTTGAAAACACGGTATTTTCAGAGTTTCACAGGGAATTACGAGGAAACGAAGTAGGAAACAACTGTGTACGGTGAAGTCACATATATTTCTTTTAGTGTGTCAGGTGAAGAACACTACCCTAGAGACTCTATCGTTCTTCAAACCAGTGTTTGCTCTTTCGTTTATTTTATAAACTCGAAAGTTCACTGAAGCATACAATGAAGCAGAACAGCAACGGCACAGCAAGCTCCTAATTCCATCCGTTGAAATCGATGGATAATATGTATATGTTGTCTAGAATGTTCAATGTGCATTGCTTCTATCTGGTTAAAAACTGTTGTTGGACTCTTTCGGAACACAGTTTTTCTGAGTTAATAAGTAAGGGCAACAGGAACTTACTGAAAGACATTCATGAGAAACAAGATAGAACCTAGTACCTTCAGTTCAAAGAACCACATTGGTACTTCCAGTAGCATATGCGCTACTCTCCTCGAAAACAAGATGTGTCCAGACATTGCTATCTCTGCTTCTGCCTTCAATGGCAATGCCACCGGTGACTATCTCACGCAATGAACTCCATCACCACACGGACAGAGAAGAGGAAGCTCTAACTTCTGTTATAACTGCTAGAAATGCTCATGTTTTCTCCTGTTTCAAAGAATGATTCATTACCAAATAGAAATTATTGGCCAGTCCTCTTTGAAAACACGGTATTTTCTGAGTTTCACAGGGAATTACGAGGAAACGAAGTAGGAAACCACTGTGAACAGTGAAGTCACATATGTTTCTTTTAGTGTGTCAGGTGAAGCACACTACCCAAGAGTCTCTATCGTTTTGAAACCAGTTCTTCCTCTTTCGTTTATTGTATAAACTCGAAAGTTGACTGAAGCATACAATGAAGCAGAACAACAACGGCACAGCAAGCTCCTAATTCCATCTGTTGAAATCGATTGATAATATGTATATGTTGTCTAGAATGTTCAATGTGCATTGCTTCTATCTGGTTAAAAACTGTTGTTGGACTCTTTCGGAACACAGTTTTTCTGAGTTAACAAGTAAGGCCAACAGGAACTTACTGAAAGACATTCATGAGACATAAGATAGTACCTAGTACCTTCAGTTCAAAGAGCCACATATGTACTTCCAGTAGTATATGCGATACTCTCCTCGGAAAATGAGATATGTCCAGACATTGCTATCTCTGCTTCTGCCTTCACTGGCACTGCCACCGGTGACTATCTCACACAATGAACTCCATCACCACACGGACAGAGAAAAGGAAGCTCTAACTTCTGTTATAACTGCAAGAAATGCTCATGTTTTCTCCTGTTTCAAAGAACGATTCATTACCAAATAGAAATTATTGGCCAGTCCTCTTTGAAAACACGGTATTTTCAGAGTTTCACAGGGAATTACGAGGAAACGAAGTAGGAAACAACTGTGTACGGTGAAGTCACATATATTTCTTTTAGTGTGTCAGGTGAAGAACACTACCCTAGAGACTCTATCGTTCTTCAAACCAGTGTTTGCTCTTTCGTTTATTTTATAAACTCGAAAGTTCACTGAAGCATACAATGAAGCAGAACAGCAACAGCACAGCAAGCTCCTAATTCCATCTGTTGAAATCGATGGATAATATGTATATGTTTTCTAGAATGTTCAATGTACATTGCTTCTATCTGGTTAAAAACTGTTGTTGGACTCTTTCGGAACATAGTTTTTCTGAGTTAATAAGTAAGGGCAACAGGAACTTACAGAAAGACATTCATGAGAATCAAGATAGCACCTAGTACCTTCAGTTCAAAGAACCACATTGGTACTTCCAGTAGCATATGCGCTACTCTCCTCGGAAAACAAGATGTGTCCAGACATTGCTATCTCTGCTTCTGCCTTCAATGGCAATGCCACCGGTGACTATCTCACGCAATGAACTCCATCACCACACTAACAGAGAAGAGGAAGCTCTAACTTCTGTTATAACTGCAAGAAATGCTCATGTTTTCTCCTGTTTCAAAGAACGATTCATTACCAAATAGAAATTATTGGCCAGTCCTCTTTGAAAACACGGTATTTTCAGAGTTTCACAGGGAATTACGAGGAAACGAAGTAGGAAACAACTGTGTACGGTGAAGTCACATATATTTCTTTTAGTGTGTCAGGTGAAGAACACTACCCTAGAGACTCTATCGTTCTTCAAACCAGTGTTTGCTCTTTCGTTTATTTTATAAACTCGAAAGTTCACTGAAGCATACAATGAAGCAGAACAGCAACAG